>NC_054712.1:57949375-58005359 GCF_016097555.1 Gigantopelta aegis | reverse complement strand
GTTTGTAAAATCACTTTCTGTATATCGAATGCGTTTCTGGTCGTCCTAGTGTTTGTAAAATCACTTTCTGTATATCGAATGAGTTTCTTTCTGTATATCGAATGAGTTTATGGTCGTCCTAGTGTTTGTAAAATCACTTTCTGTATATCGAATGGGTTTCTGGTCGTCCTAGTGTTTGTAAAATCACTTTCTGTATATCGAATGAGTTTCTTTTCGTATATTCGAATGAGTTTATGGTCGTCCTAGTGTTTGTAAAATCACTTTCTGTATATCGAATGGGTTTCTGGTCGTCCTAGTGTTTGGAAAATCACTTTCTGTAAAAATCACTTTCTGTATATCGAATGGGTTTCTGGTCGTCCTAGTGTTTGTAAAATCACTTTCTGTATATCGAATGGGTTTCTGGTCGTCCTAGTGTTTGTAAAATCACTTTCTGTATATCGAATGGGTTTCTGGTCGTCCTAGTGTTTGTAAAATCACTTTCTGTATATCGAATGGGTTTCTGGTCGTCCTAGTGTTTGTAAAATCACTTTCTGTATATCGAATGGGTTTCTGGTCGTCCTAGTGTTTGTAAAATCACTTTCTGTATATCGAATGAGTTTCTGTTTCTAGTGTTTGTAAAATCACTTTCTGTATATCGAATGGGTTTCTCGTCGTCCTAGCGTTTCTAAAATCACTTTCTGTATATCGAATGAGTTTCTGATCGTCCTAACGTTTGTAAAGTCACTTTCTGTATATCGAATGCGTTTCTGGTGGTCCTAGTGTTTGTAAAATCACTTTCTGTATATCGAATGGGTTTCTGGTCGTCCTAGTGTTTGTAAAATCACTTTCTGTATATCGAATGGGTTTCTGGTCGTCCTAGTGTTTGTAAAATCACTTTCTGTATATCGAATGCGTTTCTGGTCGTCCTAGTGTTTGTAAAATCACTTTCTGTATATCGAATGAGTTTCTGGTCGTCCTAGTGTTTGTAAAATCACTTTCTGTATATCGAATGGGTTTCTGGTCGTCCTAGTGTTTGTAAAATCACTTTCTGTATATCGAATGAGTTTCTTTGTAAAGTCGCTTTCTTTATATCGAATGAGTTTCTAGTGGTCCTAGTGTTTGTAAAATCACTTTCTGTATATCAAATGGGTATCTGGTCGTCCTAGCGTTTGTAAAATCACTTTCTGTATATCGAATGAGTTTCTTTCTGTATATCGAATGGTTTCTGGTCGTCCTAGTGTTTGTAAAATCACTTTCTGTATATCGAATGGGTTTCTGGTCGTCCTAGTGTTTGTAAAATCACTTTCTGTATATCGAATGGGTTTCTGGTTTGTAAAATCACTTTCTGTATATCGAATGGGTTTCTGGTCGTCCTAGTGTTTGTAAAATCACTTTCTGTATATCGAATGGGTTTCTGGTCGTCCTAGTGTTTGTAAAATCACTTTCTGTATATCGAATGGGTTTCTGGTCGTCCTAGCGTTTGTAAAATCACTTTCTGTATATCGAATGAGTTTCTGGTCGTCCTAGCGTTTGTAAAATCACTTTCTGTATATCGAATGGGTTTCTGGTCGTCCTAGTGTTTGTAAAATCACTTTCTGTATATCGAATGGGTTTCTGGTCGTCCTAGTGTTTGTAAAATCACTTTCTGTATATCGAATGGGTTTCTGGTCGTCCTAGTGTTTGTAAAATCACTTTCTCTATATCGAATGGGTTTCTGGTCGTCCTAGCGTTTGTAAAATCACTTTCTGTATATCGAATGGGTTTCTGGTCGTCCTAGTGTTTGTAAAATCACTTTCTGTATATCGAATGAGTTTCTGGTCGTCCTAGTGTTAGTCCTAGTGTTTATAAAATCACTTTCTGTATATCGAATGGGTTTCTGGTCGTCCTAGTGTTTGTAAAATCACTTTCTGTATATCGAATGTATATCGAATGAGTTTCTGGTCGTCCTAGTGTTTGTAAAATCACTTTCTGTATATCGAATGGGTTTCTGGTCGTCCTAGCGTTTGTAAAATCACTTTCTGTATATCGAATGCGTTTCTGGTCGTCCTAGTGTTTGTAAAATCACTTTCTGTATATCGAATGAGTTTCTGGTCGTCCTAGTGTTAGTCCTAGTGTTTATAAAATCACTTTCTGTATATCGAATGGGTTTCTGGTCGTCCTAGTGTTTGTAAAATCACTTTCTGTATATCGAATGGGTTTCTGGTCGTCCTAGTGTTTGTAAAATCACTTTCTGTATATCGAATGAGTTTCTGGTCGTCCTAGTGTTTGTAAAATCACTTTCTGTATATCGAATGGGTTTCTGGTCGTCCTAGTGTTTGTAAAATCACTTTCTGTATATCGAATGGGTTTCTGGTCGTCCTAGCGTTTGTAAAATCACTTTCTGTATATCGAATGCGTTTCTGGTCGTCCTAGTGTTTGTAAAATCACTTTCTGTATATCGAATGGGTTTCTGGTCGTCCTAGTGTTTGTCCTATATCGAATGAGTTTCTGGTCGTCCTAGTGTTTGTAAAATCACTTTCTGTATATCGAATGGGTTTCTGGTCGTCCTAGCGTTTGTAAAATCACTTTCTGTATATCGAATGGGTTTCTGGTCGTCCTAGTGTTTGTAAAATCACTTTCTGTATATCGAATGGGTTTCTGGTCGTCCTAGTGTTTGTAAAATCACTTTCTGTATATCGAATGGGTTTCTGGTCGTCCTAGTGTTTGTAAAATCACTTTCTGTATATCGAATGGGTTTCTGGTCGTCCTAGTGTTTTGTAAAATCACTTTCTGTATATCGAATGGGTTTCTGGTCGTCCTAGTGTTTGTAAAATCACTTTCTGTATATCGAATGGGTTTGGTCTGGTTTGTAAAATCCTAGTGTTTCGTCCTAGTGTTTGTAAAATCACTTTCTGTATATCGAATGGGTTTCTGGTCGTCCTAGTGTTTGTAAAATCACTTTCTGTATATCGAATGTTTCTGGTCGTCCTAGTGTTTGTAAAATCACTTTCTGTATATCGAATGGGTTTCTGGTCGTCCTAGTGTTTGTGTATATCGAAAATCACTTTCTGTATATCGAATGGGTTTCTGGTCGTCCTAGTGTTTGTAAAATCACTTTCTGTATATCGAATGGGTTTCTGGTCGTCCTAGTGTTTGTAAAATCACTTTCTGTATATCGAATGGGTTTCTGGTCGTCCTAGTGTTTGTAAAATCACTTTCTGTATATCGAATGAGTTTCTGGTCGTCCTAGTGTTTGTAAAATCACTTTCTGTATATCGAATGGGTTTCTGGTCGTCCTAGTGTTTGTAAAATCACTTTCTGTATATCGAATGGGTTATCTGGTTTCTGGTCGTCCTAGTGTTTGTAAAATCACTTTCTGTATATCGAATGCGTTTCTGGTCGTCCTAGTGTTTGTAAAGTCACTTTCTGTATATCGAATGGGTTTCTGGTCGTCCTAGTGTTTGTAAAATCACTTTCTGGGTTTCTGTATATTTCTGTATGGTTTTCTGGTCGTCCTAGTGTTTGTAAAATCACTTTCTGTATATCGAATGTATTCTGGTCGTCCTAGTGTTTGTAAAATCACTTTCTGTATATCGAATGGGTTTCTGGTCGTCCTAGTGTTTGTAAAGTCACTTTCTGTATATCGAATGGGTTTCTAGTGGTCCTAGTGTTTGTAAAATCACTTTCTGTATATCGAATGGGTTTCTGGTCGTCCTAGCGTTTGTAAAATCACTTTCTGTATATCGAATGAGTTTCTTTCTGTATATCGAATGAGTTTCTGGTCGTCCTAGTGTTTGTAAAATCACTTTCTGTATATCGAATGGGTTTCTGGTCGTCCTAGTGTTTGTAAAATCACTTTCTGTATATCGAATGAGTTTCTGGTCGTCCTAGTGTTTGTAAAATCACTTTCTGTATATCGAATGGGTTTCTGGTCGTCCTAGTGTTTGTAAAATCACTTTCTGTATATCGAATGGGTTTCTGGTCGTCCTAGTGTTTGTAAAGTCACTTTTTGTATATCGAATGGGTTTCTGGTCGTCCTAGTGTTTGGAAAATCACTTTCTGTAAAAATCACTTTCTGTATATCGAATGGGTTTCTGGTCGTCCTAGTGTTTGTAAAATCACTTTCTGTATATCGAATGGGTTTCTGGTCGTCCTAGTGTTTGTAAAATCACTTTCTGTATATCGAATGGGTTTCTGGTCGTCCTAGTGTTTGTAAAATCACTTTCTGTATATCGAATGGGTTTCTGGTCGTCCTAGTGTTTGTAAAATCACTTTCTGTATATTTCGAATGAGTGGTCGTCCTAGTGTTTGTAAATCACTTTCTGTATATCGAATGGGTTTCTGGTCGTCCTAGTGTTTGTAAAATCACTTTCTGTATATCGAATGAGTTTCTGGTCGTCCTAGCGTTTGTAAAATCACTTTCTGTATATCGAATGCGTTTCTGGTCGTCCTAGTGTTTGTAAAATCACTTTCTGTATATCGAATGAGTTTCTGGTCGTCCTAGTGTTAGTCCTAGTGTTTATAAAATCACTTTCTGTATATCGAATGAGTTTCTGGTCGTCCTAGTGTTTGTAAAATCACTTTCTGTATATCGAATGGGTTTCTGGTCGTCCTAGTGTTTGTAAAATCACTTTCTGTATATCGAATGAGTTTCTGGTCGTCCTAGTTTTTGGTCGTCCTAGTGTTTGTAAAATCACTTTCTGTATATCGAATGGGTTTCTGGTCGTCCTAGCGTTTGTAAAATCACTTTCTGTATATCGAATGAGTTTCTGGTCGTCCTAGCGTTTGTAAAATCACTTTCTGTATATCGAATGCGTTTCTGGTCGTCCTAGTGTTTGTAAAATCACTTTCTGTATATCGAATGGGTTTCTGGTCGTCCTAGCGTTTGTAAAAACACTTATCGAATGGGTTTCTGGTCGTCCTAGTGTTTGGAAAATCACTTTCTGTAAAAATCACTTTCTGTATATCGAATGGGTTTCTGGTCGTCCTAGTGTTTGTAAAATCACTTTCTGTATATCGAATGGGTTTCTGGTCGTCCTAGTGTTTGTAAAATCACTTTCTGTATATCGAATGGGTTTCTGGTCGTCCTAGTGTTTGTAAAATCACTTTCTGTATATCGAATGGGTTTCTGGTCGTCCTAGCGTTTGTAAAAATCACTTTCTGTATATCGAATGGGTTTCTGGTCGTCCTAGTGTTTGCAAAATCACTTTCTGTATATCGAATGGGTTTCTGGTCGTAGTAGTGTTTGCAAAATCACTTTCTGTAAAAATCACTTTCTGTATATCGAATGGGTTTCTGGTCGTCCTAGTGTTTGCAAAATCACTTTCTGTATATCGAATGGGTTTCTGGTCGTCCTAGTGTTTGCAAAATCACTTTCTGTATATCGAATGGGTTTCTGGTCGTCCTAGTGTTTGTAAAATCACTTTCTGTATATCGAATGGGTTTCTGGTCGTCCTAGTGTTTGTAAAATCACTTTCTGAAACAATAATCGGAGTGTTTTCTTGGTTAATTGGTAATTTCTTTCCGTGGCCTTCCTGTGGTTCCTGATATTCAGACGGTGTCTAGACACACTAAAAAGACGTGCCTCTTTTATGAAGATCACAGGGTATTCTGTGATAACAGCACGGATACACCTCAAATCGTAATGGACATTACCAGCCGCCCTGCTTTATTACTGTAAGTAATTCTGTAAAACCCTTGATTAAGTAGACTTTCCCATCTAAAATCACAAAACTGACGAATTACGTCGTCCCAAAGAAAAGAAAAGTATCACTTGGGTATCGTGAGTTGTAGTGTTTGCTCGAACGTGCCCTACCAATAGGCATTGTCGTAAATTAGGACGTTTGTTTACACTGTGCATATAGATAAGATGGACGGAGCTGACGTCACTTCACCCCAAGCTATACCACCGGACGTCACAAAAACGAAACAAAATGGCTGCCCCCAGTTAGCAGGAATAATCATTGTTTTTATTAACTCTAAAATTACGCGTTTTTCATTTGTTAAAGTGTCAGTATGTGTTGGTGGTCCGGGTATGCATATTTCCAACACATAAGGCTCTTGTTTGATTTGATCCTACCTTTAAAGTCTAGACTTTAAGTATTATAAACACGGGCCCAGATAGTGTTTCTTATCTTCCCATTGGCGAACGCTTGATCACTGGGTTACGTGGCTTGGCCGCTTTTGGCGCTTTCGTTGCCTGGGTTGCCTATACGTGACATCCATTTAAAAATGATATCGAGTTGTAGTTTGTGTAAATCATCAAGTATGATTTGGATTTGATTTAGTAGAGCTTGTTTTGATGAGTAACCAGTTTGTATTGCGGTCACAGAGCTGAGACTGTACGAAAAGAAGACTGCCTTTTCTAACCGGCCTCGGTGGCGCAGTGTTTAAGCCATCGGACTACAGGCTGGTAGGTACAGGGTTCGCAGCTCGGTACCGGCTCCAACCCAGAGCGAGTTCTTAAGGGATCAATGAGTAGGTGTAAGGCCACTACACACTCTTCTCTTTCACTAACCAACTAACCCACTGCCCTGGACAGACAGCCCAGATAATTGAGGTGTGTGCCCATGTCGGCGTGCTTGAATCTTAATTGGATATAAGCACGAAAATAAGTTGAAATGAAATGCCCTTTCTAATTTTGTTTTCTTTTTACCTAAGTGGTGTCTTTTGTGCCTAATTGTAGTACTTCTGCCACGAAGACAAGGCCGACCGTTCCATTGGCTGGTGTTTCTTGCTTTGTTTTTTTGCTTTGCCCTCGGTGTAAATCTGTGCAATCATGGTATTCTTTGTTAGCTGCCACTTGATTATTAAATTTTCTGCTGCCTGGATCTGCTTTTCGCATTAGCGTAGCCAGGATGTTATGGGGGTGGGGTGGGGGGTGGGGGAGTGTGGGGGGGGGGGGGGGGGCAGGCAAATATAAAATGTGTAGGGGGAAAAAACCCAGGTGTGATTGTGGGATATGTCCCAATCTGGCTACGCCAGTGCCCACCCACCTCATTTCAAGCTAGTTACGAGCCGTAACAATTAGAAATAGAACAAGACGGAAACAGCAGAAGAACTTTATTGTAATACAACTAACATCATCTAATATGTTGTTTACATGTTTACAAAAGTTTATTTTAAAACTTAAGAAAAGAAAAAAGAAAAGAAGAAAGAAATCAACAAACGAACAACATTTATAAGATCATCTAATAAATATAGTTCAACTGAAAAATAGAGCCTCTTTTCTTAATGTTATTTTAATGGATTCAGAACTGATTTGACGGTTAGGATGTGCAATCAATGCCAATGTTGAAATGGGATCCATTTGGCATATTTATGGTGTAAAACCAGGGTTGATTCCAACATCTAGAACTGAATGTCATATCGTCTAGCTTGTTGCCTGTTGCCTGATATTTAACGAGAGTTGCTTCCATTTTTGGACCCTTCAAAGTAAAGATTGATAGTTATAATATTTCAAACGCTGGGTGGCGTAATGCTATTTTGTTTTACTTTCATGACATCACATGGACTACTCTCTTTATAGTTATATTTCTAACTATGGGTGACATACTTGTTATTTTTTACTAGCATCACGTCACATGGTTATAATATTTTAAACTCTGTGTGGCGTACTTGTTATTTGTTTTGCTAAAATGACGTAACATGGACTACTCTCTTCATAGTTATAATAGTTCAAACTCTGGGTGCATAATGCTATTTTTTTTACTATCATGACGTCACATGGACTACTCTCTTCATAGCTATATTTAAAAGTCTGGGTGGCGTACTGGTTATGTTTTACTAGAATGACGTCACATAGACTACTCTCTTCATAATTATAATATTTCAAAATCTGGGTGACGTACATGTTATTCGTTTTACTAGAATGACGTCACATAGACTACTCTCTTCATAATTATAATATTTCAAAATATGGGTGACGTACATGTTATTCGTTTTACTAGAATGACGTCACATAGACTACTCTCTTCATAATTATAATATTTCAAACTGGGTGGCGTACTTGTTATTCGTTTTACTAGAATGACGTCACATAGACTACTCTCTTCATAATTATAATATTTCAAACTCTGGGTGGCGTACTTGTTATTCTTTTTACTAGAATGACGTCACATAGACTACTCTCTTCATAGTTATATTTATAACTGGGTGGCGTACTTGTTATTTTTTACTAGAATGACGTCACATAGACTACTCTCTTCATAATTATAATATTTCAAAATCTGGGTGACGTACTTGTTATTCGTTTTACTAGAATGACGTCACACAGACTACTCTCTTCATAGTTATAATATTTCGAACTCTCGGTGACGTACTGTTATAGTTTTACTAAAATGACGTCACATAGACTACTCTCTTCGTAGTTATATTTCAAACTCTGGGTGGTGTACTGTTATTGTTTACTAGAATGACGTCACATAGACTACTCTCTTCGTCTACGATATAAAGGTAAACACTATTTTTCAAGTTTAATTACTATATAGACTAATGTGTGTATACTCAGTAAGGTAATCACTAGTCAATTCATTTATACTATGTTTCGTGTTTGTATTCAATTACGGTTCAAGCCCACTGTCCTGGGCACACACACCTCAGCTATCTGGGCTGCCTGTTCAGGGCAGTGGGTTAGTTTTTAATGGTTATCGAGAGATAAGTCGGAGTGGTGGCCTTACACCTACCCATTGAGTCGTTAAACTCGTGCTGGGTGGGGATCGGTACCGTGATGCGAACACAGTACCTACCAGCCTTAAGTCGGATGGCTTAACTACAGGATGTATACCACAATATGATATGACATAGACGACAATTATCACACAATACTATATGACATAGACGATAATTATCACACAATACTATATGACATAGACGATAATTATCACACAATACTATATGACATAGACGACAATTATCACACAATAATATATGGCATAGACGACAATTATCACACAATACTATATGACATAGACGACAATTATCACACAATACTATATGGCATAGACGACAATTATCACACAATACTATATGACATAGACGACAATTATCACACAATAATATATGGCATAGACGACAATTATCACATATATGACTAAAACTGCTGCATGCAGCGTTTCAATCAATATATATTCTCGCCTGATGTGCGATCGATCTAGGATCGATTCCCATCTGTGGGCCCATTGTGCTATTTCTCGTCCCAGCCAGTGCTCCACAACTGGTGTAACTATGATATGTACTATCCTGTCTCTGGGATAAATAAATATATTATAAATAAATATCCCTTGCTGCTAATGGAAAAAATTAGCCCCTGAAGTGGCGACAGCGGGTTTCCTCTCTGAATATATGTGGTCCTTGCCATATAACCATAAATAAAATATGTTGAGTGCGTCGTTAAATAAAACATGTCCTTCCCTCCTTCAATCAATATATATCCCATGTACATGTATATAAATACTACCACCCTCACCCTTAAAGAAATCAGAAAAACAAATTGGGGAATTAACTCGTTTTAGACATACCGGGGAGCATCTTTCACAACCATTCGTAGGCTTGTGGTCTTTAATATCTTGTACGTAATAAAAATCGCATGTCCACTGTGAGACTTCGTACAAATGTTCAACAGACGCCCTTAAACTGATATAATACATATAGCTCCTTATTTCGTAAAATCACTCGACATATAACACGCCAATCCACTTCGTTAATTGTATTGAATAAATATTGTTTAAATATATGTATACAACACTTCATTGTTAATGTTCGTGTCCGTCGTGTGTGCCGTTTGTTCTGTCGTGTAATATACCATTCAGTATCGCACCACAGTGTACACCCTAGAGTCTCCTGCCGCCACAAGCTCGAACCTACCATTTGCAGCCAACGTGCACGTCCCAGCGACGTCTAAAGTGAACGCAGCGCAGTTCTGTTCTCGCAGGCAGTGGACAACACACTGGACTAAGGATGTGCCACTCGCTGTCAGAATTACTACGGATGACGAATCGAACGCATGGTTGTTTTCTGTTTTCTTGTAGGTGATGCATTCCTCCTTGATGGGTCTCGACCAGTAGTCTGAAACTGGAAGAAAAGAAATCTAGTGTTGTACGACTACAGCTTAGTCCTAGGTGGACATTAATGGGACAAAAAACCCTTAAGCCCCCCCCCCCCCTCCAAAAAAACCCCATAAACCCCCCCCTACAACCCCCCCCCCCCCCCAACAAATGCAACAAACAATCAAACACATCTCCCAACAAAAACCTAAACAAAATCAGCAACAAAATCCCAACCCCAGAACAACAAAAACAACCCAGCACCACCAACAACAAACACAACCACATTTAAGCTATCCTCCCTTTAATAAATAAACCCATTTTTCTATAGTCCTTCACACAAGGAATGCCTTTTTTCATATTATGGAATTTACTACAAGCTATTTATTTTTGAGCCGATTATTTCCTAACTTGCACACAAAAATAGTATATTTTTTTTAATTTTATTTTCAAAACATTTTACTTTTCTTACGTCAAACCAAACTAAAATTGTTTACAAAAACATTGTTTTAGGAGGATGGGACGGATCTATAGGTCCGATGTTTGTATGCCAGTATAGTAGAGCTCTTCCACACAACCGTTACCAGAGAGACGTGCGTTTTTAACAATATGATAAATGCATTTCGTGATATTAGAAACACCAGGATGGATAGAAACACTTCGGATGTACGGGAATGGAGAAACTAAACAACACAATCGAAGTAATATTGGATTTCAGTCAACACAAACGGCTCTAATAGTGAGAAATACGCCACAGTGTTTAAACACTAGGGTCTATCACTTTGAGGAAACGATCTCCTGATAAACTGATACTTACTTCCTGTTGTAGTTGTAGGTTGTGTTGTTGTAGTTGTAGGTTGTGTTGTTGTAGTTGTAGGTTCGGTTGTTGTAGTTGTAGGTTCGGTTGTTGTAGTTGTAGGTTCTGTTGTGGTAGTTGTAGGTTCTGTTGTGGTAGTTGTAGGTTCTGTTGTGGCTGTCGTTGCTTCTGTTGTTGTCGTAGTTTCGGTTGTAGTTGTTGGTGAAATGTATGACTGGGTCCAGTCTATAAAGGAAGAGATGTCGTATGATATAACCTACATGTATGCCTGGGTCCAGTCTATAAAGGAAGAGATGTCGTATGATATAACCTACATGTATGCCTGGGTCCAGTCTATAAAGGAAGAGATGTCGTATGATATAACCTACATGTATGCCTGGGTCCAGTCTATAAAGGAAGAGATGTCGTATGATATAACCTACATGTATGACTGGGTCCTGTCTATAAAGGAAGAGATGTCGTATGATATAACCTACATGTATGCCTGGGTCCAGTCTATAAAGGAAGAGATGTCGTATGATATAACCTACATGTATGCCTGGGTCCTGTCTATAAAGGAAGAGATGTCGTATGATATCACCTACATGTATGCCTGGGTCCAGTCTATAAAGGAAGAGATGTCGTATGATATAACCTACATGTATGCCTGGGTCCAGTCTATAAAGGAAGAGATGTCGTATGATATAACCTACATGTATGCATATCAATGGCCGTCAGATACCATTTATCTTACAAACAGTTGTTTCAATACGTACGATATCTAACTAGCGAAAGCGAGTAAGATAATTTTTAAACGAGTTGTAAGATAAACGTGTTTAACAGCCATTCATGTCAAATTCCAAATTATTTTAATCGTCCGGATATGCCCTAGCTCAAAACGTATTTTATGCTAAACAGACAAGTACGCATGTCCAGAACTCGAGTTTAACCAACATTGACATCATTTGCATAAGACACAAGTACGTAACTCTCACTCACCCCTTGCCCCGAGTTCGCATCCAACCAAGAATATGACTGAACGACTCAAAAGATTATCTCGTTCCTACATGTCTATCTGTCTCTCTCTCCCTCCCCTAATCTCCTCTCGCTCTGCCTCTCCTCCCTCAGCCTCTCTCTCTCTCTCTCTCTCTCTCTCTCTCTCTCTCTCTCTCGCTCTGCCTCTCCTCCCTCAGCCTCTCTCCCTCTCTCTCTCTCTCTCTCTCTCTCTCTCTCTCTCTCTCTCTCTCTCTCTCTCTCTCTCTCTCTCTCTCTCTCTCTCTCTCTCTCTCTCGTCATTCATACGTTTCATCATCGATGCATAGAAACCATATTTTACCTTGAAAGATGTTTTTAATAAACCTGACTTTATTACGTAAATCGATATCTCCCACCAAGTGTCAGTCTCTACACAAAATAGCGATCTGAGAATAATAGGGTTCTCTCTCTCTCTCTCTCTCTCTCTCTCTCTCTCTCTCTCTCTCTCTCTCTCTCTCTCTCTCTCTCTCTCTCTCTCTGTCTGTCTCTGAAAGTTTGTTTTGTTTAACGACTCCATTAGAGCACATTGATTTATTAATCATCGGCTACTGAATGTCAAATATTTGGTAATTTTACATGTAGTTTTAGAGATGTTTTCCATTTGTAGCAAGGGATCTTTTATATGCACAGCGTAGTACATACCACGTCATTTGATATACCAGTCGTGGTGCACTACCTGGAACGGTATCTCAGTGTATGTTATAGCATATTATGTCCGCTCGGAAATATGTTCTACCGCACGATGGTTTAACCACAACACGAACGAGGTCTTTAAAGAGACATTCCAGAGTTTGCTGCATTGTAAGATGTTTCCGACTAATAAAATATTTCTACGATTAAACTTACATATAAATATATATTTTCTTGTTTAGAATATTAGTGTCTGTATATTCAATGTGTTTCTGGTCGTCTTAATATTTGTAAGAAGCCCAAACTGGATTTTGGTATCAAATAAGTTCGTACGTACGAAAAAATATATATTTTAGGAAATTAGTACAAATATTAGAACGATCAGAAACACGTTTAATATACAGCCACCAATATGTTTGTCGATAACATCTTAAAAGTTGCTGTAAACTCAAGAATGCCCCTTTAAGGAAACTATTATATACGATAGAACGCTGTTATTCTCAGACTTTGAAATTACCGAGTACATCCGGGCTCCACAGGTTTGGGTCACAGAACGTGATCGGTTTGAGTAAAGCTTTGTCCACGAGAGCCAGCTCGTAAAACTGTATGCAGTTAACGGATCCTTCGAAGGGCAAACTTCCTTCCGTCGAGGCTCCGATCCGGACATTGCCGAGCGCATTGGCTTCAGGGTTGCTGTCCGTGATGTGATGAGTCGTGGCAATGGTGTCCTTGATGATGCTGACATCGCCTCGTTCTGGAATATAGTTAAACCCAACAAAGTTCCAACTTCCTATACTCAGCACGGCATCTTCTATAGCTTCATCCACAAAGTTGCCTAAATCGTCAAAAATCTTCACTTTGAGGGACTCGTTAACCTGCAAAAACTGGACTCCGGGTCCCATTCCGTTCCCAAAATACTCCAGAATGACCGCTTCCTGTAAAATGGCGGGTGTGATGTTGAAGATCCACGTGAATGAGGTGTCGCCGTCCAGTCTGCCGTCATTGACGATGTCGATGTAGGACCTGGAACGTCCCTCCAGCGACGCCTCGTCTGCTGTGATGTTGGCGTAATACAACGTGGCGTACAGCCGTGACGGGTTGCTTCCGCTTCCATGGTGACTACTGGATATTGGCCAAAACGAGTCGACGCTTTTCACTTCTCTGCTCGAATTCTCGATTTGGGTTGATTTTGGTGGTGGCGCTGTGACACCGCTAGGGTTACTCGCAGCAACTAAAATAGGACAAAATCATTCTAATAGTATAATTAACATATGGAAAGAATAATTTGGGCTTGGTTCCAAAACCATAAGGAGCTTTAAGTTGAAAGAGGTCCTAAATTTAAACAGATACAGAAAATTTGTTTTGTTTAACAACAGCACTAGAGCAGGCATCAGACTAGAGTTATTCACCCATTTGGTTGACCAAAATACGGAAACTAATGCGAGAAAATGTAGTTTTCTTGTTATGTAATTAATGGCTGGGGAGCTGCTTTGTATACTGGATTGTTACACTGGGTTTGACAGGTAAGAGGATGCAGTTAGTTAGTTACACTGGATACTGCATACTGTCCCCCAGAGCACCTTGAAGTCTCATGCAATTTTTTTGTAAAATGCACAGAAATGGGTGTGATTCGGTCCCTTAGCCCACGTGTGTTTGTTTACATTGATATAACGCGGAAAAGAGCTGGACAACAGATGTCGTCCTTTTGAATGTTCATTGGGCCCAGGCAGGTAATGTTTCCCGTGACATGCTAATGGCCTGGTGAAATTAATAAAAGTGCTACAGCCACTGGGGCTACATGAGAAAACATAGTGAAATTAATTGTGGTCTGAGGCATGATATAGTAGGATGTTTGACACAGGGTGACACACTTTGATACCTAATTGTGAGGTAACTATGACTGGACTGAAAATCCCATTTAAATTTTATTATATTTATATTTTCAAAATTTGTAATCTCACAAATTATGACATGATTCGGCCTGCATTGTACCCTATCAGGTCATAGGTCATTCTTTTCAATCAGAATGTATCCCTACACCCTGTGACAGCCTCAATTTGAAGGTTAAGGTTAAATAAGTCAATATGGAGGATTTCTTCAATGATACCTAATTGTCAGGTAATTATGACAGTTACAGGATTCAAAATGTACATGCTAATTGTCAAGATAGGTGGAAATCTGAAACTTATCAGTTTGAGTGATGAATTTTTTTTTAATTTTTTTTTAAATGAAATTGAATTTTATTGTATTTATATTTTGAAATTTGTAATTTCACAAATTATAACATGATTCGGCCTTGCATTGTACCCTATCGGGTCATAGGTCATTCTTTTCAATCAGAATGTATCCCTACACCCTGTGACAGCCTCACTTTGAGTATTAAGGTTAATTGAATAAGTAAAAATGGAGGCTTTTTTTTTTTAAATACGAGAGGGTAATTTTTTCAAAATGTGATCCTGGGCCAAATGGTGAATGTATAATGCCCCCCCCCCCCCCCCCCCCCCCCCCCCCCCCCCCCCCCCCCCCCCCCCCCCCCCCCCCCCCCCCCCCCCCCCCCCCCCCCCCCCCCCCCCCCCCCCCCCCCCCCCCTCCCCCCCGGTCGCCAGAATGCCCCCCCCCCCCCCCCCCCCCCCCCCCCCCCCCCCCCGACCAAGTGGATATGGTGCTATTAAATTCAAATCACTAATCACAGTTTTCTTGTTATGTCATTAATGGCTGGGGAGCTGCTTTGTTTACTGGATTGTTACACTGGGTTTGACAGGTAAGAGGATGCAGTTAGTGAATATGTGCACTTGGTTTACACTGGATACTGCATACTGTCCCCCAGAGCACCTTGAAGTCATGCAAAATTTGTGTAAAATGAACAGAAATGGGCGTGATTCGGTCCCTTAGCCCACGTGTGTTTGTTTACATTGATATAAAACGGAAAAGAGCTGGACAACAGAGGTCGTCCTTTTGAGTGTTCATTGGGCCCAGGCAGGTAATGTTTCCTGTGAAATGCTAATGGCCTGGTGTCACGGGGATCCTATAATACCCGTAACTGAATAAAACACGATTATCCAAATATCTCTCCAGTCGGACTACGTTCCCCGGGAGCCTTCCAATGTTTCTCCCCGGTATATCTAAAATCCTATCTATTTATTCAAAAATTTCAGAGACAGCGAATATCGCCTGGGGGTACCTCACCTATCATGTGATATTTCCACAACTCCCAGAGACGGTATTTTCTCTTAGATGGCCAGACAGACCGACGCCTAGTTCGCTAGAACCCACGGTCGTAAAACAGAACTCCCGGAGGTATTACGTAACTACTGGCCACATGGCCTCCACATCTAGTCTTGGTGTGTATTGAGACGCAGCTCTACCACGTCGCGCGGGGGTATTACGTAACCAAGCTGCACACGTCCCTCTAAAACAATTAACATCGCCACAGGCGAAAAGATAAGAGCATGTCCCGTCACACAGCCCCACCTCAAAAGGGATATTTCCTCTACTCTAGGAACAGGGAAATATACTACATTAAAACAAAACAAGAGTGCGTTAACCGACGCATCCGGGCATTTATAATACATAGTAATAAGGTGACTACCAGTAATCACACTGAGTCTCTGAGTCCCTGGTATACAATAAAATATATAAAAACAAAAACAGAAATCAAGAACGTCAACACATTATCACAACGTTCAACTTCGGGACAGGGCATCAGCGATTACATTGGATGTGCCCTTGATATGTTTACTGGTAATTTGGAATTCCTGCAGAAGAAGACTCCATCTCAAAACTCTCTGGTTGGTGGCTTTCATTCTGTGAATGAAAGTGAGCGGATTATGATCAGTAAAGACCACCACTTGATGCAATGCCGATTTCACGTAAATGCTTCAGAGCTTGTACCATGGCCAAAGCTTCCTTCTTTATAGTGGAACAGTTCACCTGGTGTTTGTCAAACTTTTTGGAGAAGAAACTTACAGGATGGTCCAGTCCATTTTCGTCTTCTTGGAACAGCACAGCTCCAACTCCCACGTCACTGGCATCCACAGTGTCGTGTTCCAACATGTAATCTATCTCCTTTTTCAGTGCCGCAAGTTTTACAGGTTTTATCCGATAGGCATGCTATCGAATCGGTGTAGCGTTGGGTTCCAAGCGCACATCCTGGATTAAGGTATTGGTAACCGTTGGAAAGTCCTGACAAATGGAAACATTGTCTTGTATCAACGTAGTCAACTTTGCTCGCTGGGGGCTGTCAAGGTGCTGTAGATAAGAACTCAAGTTTGCTAGAATCTGGCTGTTGGTTAACCTGATCTCTGCAGTCTTGACGTCATCACAGGAAATTGAGTGACTCTCAATTTGGACAAGTAACACTGGAACTATCGGCAGTCTGTCAAAATAACCTTTTAGCAAATTGATGTGATAATACCTACTTTTCCTAACCCTATCAGGAGTGTTTATCACATACCCGGTCTCATTAACCCGTTTGTGCACAACATAGGGACCGAAATACCGGTTCTGTAATGAACCCCGTTTAATGGGAAGGTACAGCAGCACTTTATCCCCTGGTTTAAATTCCCGACTCTTAGCCTTCCTATCAAACACTGATTTTATTTTGCTCTAAGCATAGCTCAGATGCTTCCTAGCTAGTTTGGTCGCCTGCCACAACCTATCTCTAACTCTCCCTACATAAATCAGCAGATTTTCGGCATTATCCTTGTCTAACCAACTATCTTTTACCAATTTGAGAGGGCTTCGGGCTGAATGCCCATAGACCAACTCAAATGGGGTGAATCCTAAGGATTCTTGCTTCGCATCCCGTGCTGCGAACAACACGAAAGGAATTGACTGGTCCCAGTCAGTACCATTGTCGAAACAATGGCAGCAGAGCATACTTTTCATGCTCTGATGGAAACGTTCTATTACGCCCTGGCTCTCAGGGTGGAATGCAGCAGAACGAATCTGTCGTATATCTAACATAGACAGTACTTGCTGGATCAACTTGCTCATGACGTTCGTATCCCGGTCGCTTTGAATTTCACCTGGTAAACCCGTATACGTGAAGTATTTAAGCAGCGCACTAGCTACAACAGATGCAGTAACCTTCCTTAAGGGAATCGCCTCTGGAAAACGCATAGTTAAGCACATAATTGTTAATAAGAATTGGTTGCCTGAACGCGTTTTTGGTAATGGCCCCACGACATCTATCAATACTTTTGAAAAGGCTTCCCCAACTATGGGAACCTTCTGCAGGGGATAGGGAGGAATTAGCTGATTTGGTTTTCCCACAACCTGACACACATGACATGACATACAATGCTTACTGACATCTGCAAACATTCCCTTCCAATAAAACTCTGAGGCAAGTTTACTATGAGTCTTATTCTGCCCTAAGTGGCCAGCAAACACGTCCTCATGTGCTAACAATAACAATGACGGACGGTACTTAGAGGGCACCACCATTCTACATCTGGTTACACATTCCTCACTATCAGGCACAACCTTCTCCACACTCTTATTCATTAATACTCCCTTGTCCATATAATAACCTGACATCTGATCCTCCATCTCACCCTCAGTTAACAATGTAGTGCGAGCTGCCAACCAATTTGGATCAGCCCCCTGCTCTAGGATTAACTCTTGTCTATTACAAGGTAAGTCCCCTCTATCAAACACAATTGGTTCATTTCCCCTCTGCGGGAGATCAACAGGTTCCACCACATTTAGTTCCTCAGTTGACTTATCTACCATTTTACTGATAACCTCATCCACTCCAATTTCATGGCTCATACACGTATCAGACAAATCACAATTTTCCTCTGGGGCTCGTGCTACCCTTCTGGCCATAGCCCTAGTCATTACACACGCAGGATATCTAATCTCATCAACCTCACACTCTTCTATTGGTAAAGGGCTGTCTTCAATGAACAATTTGTCGCCTTGCGGCTGGCAACACTGACTAGTCAAATCGTTACCCAACAAAACTCCTATGTTTTCAAAAGGCAAGTCCTTCACAACACCCATAATGACTGGTCCCGTCACAAACTTCGAACACAAGAAAACGTTATGTAACCGGACAACCATATTTTCCCCAGTAACTGAGGTTAAGGCCAAACTACGTCCTGTATCTGAATTTTCAATACCAGCTAAACAATCTGACGTTATAAGCGACTGGTTACACCCTGTATCTCGATAGATTGGTATTGCCTTAGGACTCAACTCTTGTTTCACATCACAAACCATACCAGTGGACACATACGGGTTTACTTTCTCTGCCATAGGACTAACCAATAACTCTCTCGCTAACGGAGCCGACCTCACTAAACCGACCACTTGCGCATTATCGCGTTTCCTTTCAAAACAGTCCCCGACAAGATGGTTATCCTTTTTATAGTAACTGCAACGTGGATGAAAAGTTCGTGCATTGGCTGATAATGCAGGTTTATCCTTACTTTGCCCACCAGGTGCATTCCTTGCCTAACTAGCTGACCAACTAAATGACTCTCCCCGATAGTTACTTTCCCGGGAAAAACCTGGCTGAAATCACCCTGTTGTAAAGAGCTACCCTGTACTGCCTGAGCTTTGTGTATTAACACGTAATCATCTGCCACTATGCCTGTCTCCTCTATTTTTTTTATATCACGATCCTCTAAGTGAATACGTAAGCTAACTGGTAATCCATTTTTAATGTCCTGTAAGATTCCCGTAACTCGGTATAAGACCCTACCTGATGAGAAACCACCCATTGATCAAACATCCCTGCTTTCTTAGCCACGAACTCACTATAAGACTGACCCTGCGTTTTTTTTCAACTCGCTATACCGTAAACGATAATCCTCAGGTCATAACTCATAAGCTCTCAAAACTGCAGACGTAACTAGGTCGTACTGACTTGCTCGCTCATCACTCATTGAATTATAAGCTACGCTAGCCTTCCCCTTAAACGTAGACACGGCTAACAATGTCCACTTAGACTGCGGCCAATTTAGCTGCTTAGCGGCCCGTTCAAAAAGTTGGAAGAACATATCTACCTCCTGGTCGTCAAATACAGACACTGATCTATAAGCCTCCGACATGTCTAACTTCTTCAGTATTCAACTTTAACTCATGTTCCACTTTTAATTTTGCTAACTCGAATTCTCTATCCCTATCTCTCTCTTCTCTACCCCTCTCTCTCTCTTCTCTCTCTTCTCTCTCTCTCTCTCTCTCTCTCTCTCTCTCTCTCTCTCTCTCTCTCTCTCTCTCTCTCTCTCTCTCTCTTCTCTATCTAATGCACGTTCTTCTCTTTCGTACTCAAGCTTTTTAAAAGCTAACTGTTGTTCCATACTCAACTCATTTATATCTATCTCTGGAACAATCTCACTTTCTTCCATAACAGGCCTATCACCAAACATTTCCTGGATAATAATTGTCTTGATATCACCTAATGTTTTAGCTATGTTAAATCAATTTCTCGCTCACTCGCGATTTCAACTAATTCGGCGTTACGCACTCGCTTATCTCCACTACACTGAGCATAGGCCTATCCAGCAAATTCTTATCCATGTTTAGGTATGACGCACTTATTATTTTGTTTCTTGCGAACAACGTTGCTACTTCTAGTTACTTTGTAAAAATAATTTATAAAGCCCTCATTTACAAACAATACTTTTTAAATATGCATGTCCCGTTTCAGATCCGGGACGAGCACCCCAATTTTTACTCCTGTCACGGGGATCCTATAATATCCGTAACTGAATAACACACGATTATCCAACTATCTCTCCTAACTGTATATCTATTAGATCTCTCTGTATCGGGCAGTCCAATACCCGAGTGGCTCGGCTCTAGGTATAATCAGAGATAAGATCTGATATATATATATATATATATATATAGCACGTTTAGTTCACTAGAAAACGCAACAAAACACAATACACTTTGGAATCTGTATTAACACTACGCTGACAAATGTACTTGCCGCAGTAGTTAATTAACAACAACAAATAATAACAACCCAGAGCTAATCACTTAATTAGTTAATCACTAGGTGTCTAGTTTACACAATATTCTAATCACTTCACCGTGATATAACACACACACGTGTGATAATTGAGAAACGCTGCCAGGGGAATTTAATTAATAAAGGAATTACAACTCTATTCCTAACTGGTTAATTTTTAATTGACCCTTAAATACTCAATCAGTAACCTTATAATACAGAATTAATACTGGTACATATCACAATAAAGACAATAACCTACAGTTTACCTAGGTCCTCTAGGATGACTGGCTAAGCTTTAATAATTAGAACAGTGAAGCCTACAATTTACTTCGTCAGATTACCGGAGACACAATCTAAATAATATTGGTATAATACAGTATTAAAATATTTAAAATCACATCAAGGTTATACAACAGAGCAGAAAAATATATTTACCAGTCCAGTCGGACTACGTTCCCCGGGAGCCTACCAATGTTTCTCCCCGATATATCTAAAATCCTATCTATTTATTCAAAAATCTCAGAGACAGCGAATATCGCCTGGGGGCGCAACGCGGTACCTCTCCTATCATGCGATATTTCCACAACTCCCAGAGACGGTATTTTCTCTTAGATGGCCAGACAGACCGACGCCTAGTTCGCTAGAACCCACGGTCGTAAAACAGAACTCCCGGAGGTATTACGTAACTACTGGTCACATGGCCTCCACATCTGGTCTTGGTGTGTATTGGGACGCAGCTCTACCACGTCGCGCGGGGGTATTACGTAACCAAGCTGCACACGGCCCTCTAAAACAATTAACATCGCCACAGCCGAAAAGATAAGAGCATGTTCCGTCACACCTGGTAAATTAATAAAAGTGCTACAGCCACTGGGGCTACATGAGAAAACATAGTGAAATTAATTGTGGTCTGAGGCCAGCACACTAATTCATTAATCATCGGCTATTGGATGTCAAACATTTGGCAATTGTGACATATAGTATTAGAGAATAAACTCTCCTAAACAGATCGAGATGACATAAATTAATAAAGAATTCTACTTTGAATTTGGTACTTTGATCTGGTTACACCATTTAGACAATAAAATGTGTTAAAGAGCTGGATACTTGATAGCTGACCACCTACGCCTAGTTGACTATATAGTTTGTTTGCTTACCGTATCAGTGTCGAATAGGTTTGGCAAAGTGTTTTAAACTAAGCCAGTGCAGCAAAATAGGCTAACATTGTTTCAACAAAGGGACGATCCTGAGTGTGCTGCCATTTTAGCAATGTTTCCAACCAACAGAGCCTGTTTGTTTAGAATACCAGTGTCTGTATATCCAGCGTATTTGAGGCAGTGTGCTAATGTTTAGAATACCAGTGTCTGTATATCCAGCGTATTTGAGGCGGTGTGCTAATGTTTAGAATACCAGTGTCTGTATATCCAGCGTATTTGAGGCGGTGTGCTAATGTTTAGAATACCAGTGTCTGTATATCCAGCGTATTGGAGGCAGTGTGCTAATGTTTAGAATACCAGTGTCTGTATATCCAGCGTATCTGAGGCGGTGTGCTAATGTTTAGAATACCAGTGTCCGTATATCCAATGTATTTGAGACGGTGTGCTAATGTTTAGAATACCAGTGTCTGTATATCCAGCGTATTTGAGGTGGTGTGCTAATGTTTAGAATACCAGTGTCTGTATATCCAATGTATTTGAGGCGGTGTGCTAATGTTTAGAATACCAGTGTCTGTAGTATCTGAGGCAGTGTGCTAATGATTAGAATACCAGTGTCTGTATATCCAGCGTATTTGAGGCAGTGTGCTAATGTTTAGAATACCAGTGTCTGTATATCCAGCGTATTTGAGGCGGTGTGCTAATGTTTAGAATACCAGTGTCTGTAGTATCTGAGGCAGTGTGCTAATGTTTAGAATACCAGTGTCTGTATATCCAGCGTATTTGAGGCAGTGTGCTAATGTTTAGAATACCAGTGTCCGTATATCCAATGTATTTGAGACGGTGTGCTAATGTTTAGAATACCAGTGTCTGTAGTATCTGAGGCAGTGTGCTAATGTTTAGAATACCAGTGTCTGTATATCCAATGTATCTAGCAGTGTGCTAATGTTTAGAATACCAGTGTCTGTATATCCAACAGAGCCTGCTTGTTTAGAATACCAGTGTCTGTATATCCAGCGTATTTGAGGCGGTGTGCTAATGTTTAGAATACCAGTGTCTGTATATCCAGCGAATTTGAGGCGGTGTGCTAATGTTTAGAATACCAGTGTCTGTATATCCAGCGAATTTGAGGCGGTGTGCTAATGTTTAGAATACCAGTGTCTGTATATCCAATGTATTTGAGGCGGTGTGCTAATGTTTAGAATACAAGTGTCCGTATATCCAATGTATTTGAGTCGGTGTGCTAATGTTTAGAATACCAGTGTCCGTATATCCAATGTATTTGAGGCAGTGTGCTAATGTTTAGAATACCAGTGTCTGTATATCCAATTTATCTGAGGCAGTGTGCTAATGTTTAGAATACCAGTGTATGTAGTATCTGAGGCAGTGTGCTAATGTTTAGAATACCAATGTCTGTATATCCAGTGTATCTGAGGCAGTGTGGTAATGTTTAGAATACCAGTGTCTGTATATCCAATGTATCTGAGGCAGTGTGCTAATATTTAGAATACCAGTGTCTGTATATCCAATGTATCTAGTATGTAGTATCTGAGGCAGTGTGCTAATGTTTAGAATACCAGTGTCTGTATATCCTATGTATTTGAGGCAGTGTGCTAATGTTTAGAATACCAGTGTCTGTATATCCAATGTATCTGAGGCAGTGTGCTAATGTTTAGAATACCAGTGTATGTAGTATCTGAGGCAGTGTGCTAATGTTTAGAATACCAGTGTCCGTATATCCAATGTATTTGAGGCAGTGTGCTAATGTTTAGAATACCAGTGTCTGTATATCCAGCGTATCTGAGGTAGTGTGCTAATGTTTAGAATACCAGTGTCTGTACATCCAGCGTATCGGAGGCAGTGTGCTAATGTTTAGAATACCAGTGTCTGTCTATCCAGTGCATTTGAGACAGTGTGCTAATGTTTAGAATACCAGTGTCTGTATATCCAATGTATTTGAGACAGTGTGCTAATGTTTGTAGGAGTTTCACTTTACTATATTTCGTATGTACGGAATCATTTGGAAGCAAAATCTGATATCGTCTACTATAAACATATGGACGATTGTTAAAGTGACAGACTCTAGTTTTTAAACACTACGGCGTATATTCACAATTACAACAGTTTTTGTTAACTGAAATCAGACATTACTTATACTTTATTATGAAGATCATTCATGTCCATTGTGACGGAACATGCTCTTAATTTTGTTTTCGCCTGTGGCGATATTAATTGTTTTAGCGGGCGTGTGCAGTTCCAATATGCACTTAAGCCCAGGTGGGCACTTTGTTACGTAATACCTCCGCGCGACCGTGGTCGAGCTGTGCCTAATTCACACCCAGCCCAGGTGCGGAGGCCATGTGACCAGTAGTTACGTAATACCTCCGCTAGTTCGGTACGTTCGGGGTATTGCTGGCCGACTACCGGCCTCGGTGGCGTCGTGGCAGGCCATCGGTCTACAGGCTGGTAGGTACTGGGTTCGGATCCCAGTCGAGGCATGGGATTTTTAATCGAGATACCGACTCCAAACCCTGAGTGAGTGCTCCGCAAGGCTCAATGGGTAGGTGTAAACCACTTGCACCGACCAGTGATCCATAACTGGTTCAACAAAGGCCATGGTTTGTGCTATCCTGCCTGTGGGAAGCGCAAATAAAAGATCCCTTGCTGCCTGTCGTAAAAAGAGTAGCCTATGTGGCGACAGCGGGTTTCCTCTAAAAACAGTGTTAGAATGACCATATGTTTGACGTCCAATAGCCGATGATAAGATAAAAAATCAATGTGCTCTAGCGGCGTCGTTAAATAAAAAACAAACTTTACTTTGCTGGCCGACTAGGCGTCAGCAAGTCTGGCGATCTAAGAAAAATATGCCGGCTTGGTCGCTGTGGAAATATCACTTGTACCCCCAGGCGATATTCGGTTTTGATGATAAATAGCTAGGATTTTAGAGATATCGCGGAGAACCACAGGAAGGCTCCCGGGGATCGTTGTCCGTCCGGACTGGTAAATATTTTATTTCTGCTCTGTGTATAACTTTGATGTGATTGATGTGACTTTAAATATTTTAATACTGTATTATACCAATATTATTTAGACGGTGCTGCCGGTAATCTGACGCAGTAAACTGTAGGCTCACTGTCTAATATATATAAAGCTTAACCAGTCATCCTAGAGGACCTAGGTAAACTGTAGGTTATTGTCTTTATTGTACCAGTATTAATTCTGTGTTACAAGGTTACTGAATGAGTAGTTAAGGGTTAATTAAAAATTAACCAGTTAGGAATAGAGTTGTAATTCCTTTATTAATTAAGTTCCCTGGAAGCGTTTCTCAATTATCACACGTGTGGGTGTTGTGTCACGGTGAAGTGATTAGAATATTGTGTAAACTAGACACCTAGAGATTAACTAATTAAGTGATCAGTTCTGGGTTGTTATTATTTGTTGTTGTTAATTAACTATTACGGCAGTACATTTGTCAGCGTAGGTTAATACTGATTCCAAAGTGTATTGTGTTTTTTGTGGTGTTTTCTAGTGAACTAAACCTGCTATATTATACATACTTTATATACGATCGTATCTCTGATCATACCTAGAGACGAGCCACTAGGGTATAACCGCCCGTTACAGAGAGATCTAATAGATATACAGTTAGGAGAGATATTTTGATAATCGTGTTTCATTCAGTTACGGGTATTATAGGATCCCCGTGACATCCATACATCCCAAATGTTTCTGGTCATCCAATACCACTGAATGCATTTTTCATATTTAAGAAAACCGGCACGTACTTCTGAGAAGTAACGGTCATGGTTACGAGCTCGTCTATTTTTAAAAGATATTTTTCATTTTCATCGTCAAAGCCTCTTGTTTCACTCTAGATTGTAAAGTTATCCAAATGTGTTACAGATTTGTAGACTAAATCAAACGTACGGACTATTTTTACTGTTTCAAACTAGGCTCTGCGACTTCAGGACTATTTTTTAATACAAGTTGACCTTGTATACACAGACTCTGATATTCTAAACATGAACATGTATTTAATATGTAATTTTGGGGCGGGACGTAGCCCAGTGGTAAAGCACTCGCTTGATGCGCGGTCGGTTTGGGATCGATCCCCGTCGGTGTGTCCATTGGGCTATTTCTCCAGTGCACCACGACTGTGCTATCATGTCTGTGAGATGGTGCATATAAAAGATCCCTTGCTACTAATGGAAAAATGTAGCGGATTTTCTCTCTATGACGGTGTCAAAATTACCAAATGTTTGACATCCAGTAGCCGATAATTAATAAATCAATGTGCTCTAGTGGTGGTGTTAAACAAAACAAACTATTTTAATATGTAATTTTCGTCGGAAACATCCTATAATGAAAGCAAACCCAGGACAGTGCCTTCAATGTCCTACACACGTGGTGTAGATCGCCCAAACTCAGGTCAGTGCCTTCAATGTCCTAAACACGTGGTGTAGATCGCCCAAACTCAGGTCAGTGCCTTCAGTGTCCTACACACGTGGTGTAGATCGCCCAAACTCAGGTCAGTGCCTTCAATGTCCTACACACGTGGTGTAGATCGCCCAAACTCAGGTCAGTGCCTTCAATGTCCTACACACGTGGTGTAGATCGCCCAAACTAAGGTCAGTGCCTTCAATGTCCTACACACGTGGTGTAGATCGCCCAAACTCAGGTCAGTGCCTTCAATGTCCTACACACGTGGTGTAGATCGTCCAAACTCAGGACAGTGCCTTCAATGTCCTACACACGTGATGTAGATCGCCCACTCAGGACAGTGCCTTCAATGTCCTACACACGTGGTGTAGATCGCCCAAACTAAGGTCAGTGCCTTCAATGTCCTACACACGTGGTGTAGATCGCCCAAACTCAGGTCAGTGCCTTCAATGTCCTACACACGTGGTGTAGATCGCCCAAACTCAGGTCAGTGCCTTCAATGTCCTACACACGTGATGCAGATCGCCCAAACTCAGGACAGTGCCTTCAGTGTCCTACACACGTGGTGTAGATCGCCCAAACTCAGGACAGTGCCTTCAATGTCCTACACACGTGGTGTAGATCGCCCAAACCAGGCTTTCAACTGCCGTCCGCCATTTAAAGTTCTATTTGACAAATATGTCATTATCAATTCCACAAAAAGCTAATTCGAAAACCGTGTGTCGTTTGTATGTGTATATAATACACATTTATTTATACATTAATTATTTAAAAACATAATTGTGTTTAGCTTAATGTTGCTTAAATTTGGCTGAAGATTTTCTGATCAAATTCGCCAAACTGTTATTAATTTTTGGCGTCCAGTTGAAAACCTAACAATCCCTGTGATCATTTGAATGTTTTAAATAAATGAGGCAGTTAATCTAACCATATGGTGTGTTTGTGTACTTCAATAACAACCACCCCCACCCCCCAAAAAAAAACCCCACCAAAAAAACCCCAAAAGCCACAACAAAAAACAACACACCCCACCCCACCCCAAAAACCCCCCAACCAACCCCCACCAAAAAACCAAACAAACCCACAAAAAACCCTAACAACAACAACCAAGTACCAATTCAGACTAAATGTATTTCTTCGGCGTATTAGACCAATATAGGCTACAGGACATAATTTCTGTTTGTTTATAAAACGAAACCATAAAGAAACTTTAAATATACACATATATCTTTAAAATAATAATAATTATTATTATAATAAGAAGAGAAGAAGAAAAAATAAAATGAAATCATACTGGGGCTTTTTTTTATGAAAAGAAAATGTATCAAAAATAATTTGATATGTTTGATTATTTAAAAATTATGTTTCTTGTATGATTTTCTCGTATAAACAAAATACTAGTATTTGAGATACGGATTAAGCTAAAGGAAAATTAGTTCATCTGTTTTATAACAGCAGTGGGTTGAATAGCGCTAAGCAATTAACGTGAAAATCGCGGATCTCTGAGCATGATTTAAAACCCCCATTAAAGATCACTTTTAAATCTTTGATTATTTTAAAATTACAAGTTCTTGTCTAAACAAAATAATATTTAATATAATAAAAGTAATGTGTCTGTTTAAAACCACAAGTTTAAAATCTCAACGTTTCATCAACTAAATGTTGACATCGTCAGGAGAAAACTAAACATAAAAACAGGAGTTCAGCATTTAAAACCAGTAGGATAAAACCAGTTCAAATGAAACATCAGAGTTAAAAGATTAATCACTATTTAATATTATATGAGATACTCACGAATCACGATAAAGGAAAAATACTTCATGTCAGTATGTAAGAGCAGTGGGTTGAACAGCGTCCATAAATTAACCTGAAAAAAATAATGGTTCTGTCAGAATGATTTTTAAAACGCATTAAAAATCCCTTCTTTTTAGATCTTTGATTATTTTAAAACTACAAGTTTCATTTATGATTGTCTCGTATAAACAAAATACTATTTAATATTATATGAGATACTCACGAATTACGATAAAGGAAAAATACTTCATGTCAGTATGTAAAAGCAGTTGGATGTCAGTATGTAAAAGCAGTTGGTTGAATAGCGGTCCACCAATTAACGTGAATGTGACCGTACGAATGACGATGTGGTATCTGCACAAAAAGACAAGCGGTACTGATTACAGTTTCCGTTAGCAAGATCGACGCAGTTTGATTTTATGAGGCCAGTCCGAGTTAGCATCGATTGGGCGATTTTTAGAGTGGTCCCCCATTGTTTCCAATACCAACATTGTCCATTAGAAATAATGGCACAACCTTGAAGAATCAACAGCTGATAAAATGAATCGAGAACCACGACGTGTTGACTGTCGTAAAACACACCCATTCATTCATTCACGGGTTGTATACAACTCCAGTCCTCCAAACATTTGCTCTGTGCATAGATTTCAAGTCAAAATTCGTTTGATTTGTAAAGCATTATTTGTATATTTGATGTCAAAATCGCAATGCCACTTTGTCCTATTTTCATTTTCTAAAAGGTAAATACCTTGAAGTTGTTAGTAATAGTTATAAAGTGCTACTGGTATAGCCTTTTTTTTTTTTTTTTTTTTTAGCTCATTCATATAGCAAAAGGGCAAAGTGACAAAAACTACAACAATAGCTATTTAAAACATCCTCTGTCTTCTCGTTACAGAGGACTCTCGCACCACGACTGGTATAACAAAGGCCATGGTATGTGCTATCCTATATGTGGGATGGTGCATAATATAAAATATCCCTTGCTACTAATGGAAAATGTAGCGGGTTTCCTCTAAGACTATGTCAAAATTATCAAATGTCTGACATCTAATAGCCGATGATTAATAAATCAATGTGCTATAGTGGTGTCGTTAAACAAAACAAGCTTCTGAAAAAAATGTAGCGGGTTTCCTCTAAGACTGTAAAAATTATCAAATGTCTGACATCCAATAACCGATGATTAATAAATTAATGTGCTCTAGTGGTATCGTTAAACAAAACAAACTTCTTTTATGAAAACAAAATTTCTGTTTTTGTATTCCGACTGAATGCATTGTTTTTTTAAATCGTAAAGACACATCTGAAAGAAACAAAAAACAAAACTAGTTGAACTTTTCAACTTATGTCAATATTATCTTATGGGGTCTGAAAAGCTAGTCTTCTTTGTACTGTGACTGAACGTTGTTAATAATTGTATTTGGTAACGACACATCTCTAAAAACTAGCTGCACTTTGAACGTATTTCAATAGTACCCAGTAATGGTGCTTTAGTGTTTATTTTCCACATCATTGTATTCCCATATTCAAACTTAAATAGCTATTAAGATAACAAAGTCCGGATTGATTTTTTTTTTTTAATCTGTCTTTATCCTTTTTGTAAATAACTCTGTATGGGTAAACAGTACTTTATGTTTGTCATGTAGTCAGAACAGAGGCTTAGTTTGTTCAATATTCAAAACCAATATTTATACCGATATAATGCGTAATAAAGGAAAAATACTTCCTGCCAGTATGTAAATGGCTGCGGAGTGTCCCTCGCCTTTTTTTCTAGTACCATTACTACATAACCGGCTTAAAGAATTTCAACCCCTGAGGCATGTTCAGAAGTGAAAGCGCTTTCGATCGCTCGCAAGACTGATTTTGCGCGTGACGTTAAATGTTACAAGTGATATGATAGAGCACGCCACCGATTGTATACATCATAGGAAAACAAGCCTAACATCCAAGTTCTATCCATTCAGGATCGAGAACTCATTCAAACAATTATCGATCTTCAGTAGATTCAGAACAGTGCTGAAGTAAATATGCATATACACACATATATATATATATATATATATATATATACACACACACACACACACACACACACACAAACCCCGCTATTAAAACAACCGATGAGATTTAATAAATATGATCTTATTGCTCTTTTGGCATAATTCTTGCTCCATTCAAAATTCCATAGCACCATTACCCCACCCCACTCCCCTCCGCCTGCTACGGTCGGGCTACTGGTGCTCACTTGCACCTGCCGGTGCAGGCGGTCCCTCCTCCCCCCACCTTTCCTATCCTGGACGGAGGAGCCAGCCGAGGCCGGCTCTGGTGCCCAAGACAGGCGTGCGCTGCAACAGCTTGCTCTGAATGTGCACGTAAAACCCTATGACCTGACCTGACCACCCCTCTGCTTAGCTTAGTACTTGTGATTTCACCTGTCAACTTTAATCAATATCAATCTGGGTGTTATAGTCTGTTCCAAATTACATAAGTTTTGCAGTAAAATTGTAAATACATCTCATATTTCTATCTATAACAGGTCATTTATTGTAATTTTTTCTACCGGATGTTTGAATACCATAACAAGTCATAATAATACTGACAAATTTTTATGGTTTTTATTCCAGGGATTTTCATAACTAATATATAACACTGGAAAATCACCTGGGTTTAATGTCTTGCGTCGACCGTTTCCTGCACTCACGTGACAAGATGGCGGAGAGGTTGACATAGAGAAATTTGCTCTGATATTGTTTAAAATAATGTCTTCTTTTAACCTAAAAACATGCTAGAAAGTGGTTTGTAGAGTTCATTACATGCGATCGAAATGCTGTCATCAACAATCGCCAAAACCACCCCAAGTCTCATATGATGCGATAATGATTCAACAGCCTGAATTCGGTAACCCCGCCTTGCAAATTCAGCCAGTTTTTCCAGGTTAGCTGACCCAACAATTATCTATACCGCCATGGGCGAACCAAGTGTTCCAAAAATTGACTGAAATTTCCAACACGCTCATTGTAATTTCGCAAAAGACTGATAAGATTGAAGGAATCGAAAAGCGATTACAGACTATTGAGCTTAATGTTAATGCATTTAAAACACAGTTATCTGAAAGCAATGAGAAAATTATTGAAATGGAAAAGTCTATAAACTTTGTAAACGAAAGCTTCGAAGAAGCCCGTTCAGATAGAAAGAAAATGGCGGACGTTGTCGACAAAATAAAAACTGAGGTGAGAGAAGTGCGTAATGGTTTTGATGAAGTCAACAGCTTACGCGGTGATTGTAACGAGTTGCATGACTGTGTGTTAGACCTTCAAACCAGATCAATGAGAGACAATCTTATTTTTAACGGTATTGAGGAAAAAGACGATGAAGAAACAGAAGCGATTTTACAAACATTTTTGAAAGATAAAATGAAAATAGAAAGCTCTATTAACTTTGACCGTGTACACAGACTTGGTAGAAAGAGTACTAATCCAACAAGACCGCGGCCAATCGTAGCAAAATTCGAACGATATAAAGATCGTGAAAACGTCAGAAGAAGCTCAAAAGTGCTCAAGGGAACAAACTTTGGTGTAAGCGAACAATTCCCTTACGAGATCGTTCAACGCAGAAAGGAGTTATGGCCGAAGTGCAAAGAAGCGCAGCGTCGTGGACTCCGTGCCTCACTTGTTGTTGATAAACTTTTTATTGACGGTAAACGCTGGTTTCCCGATAGTGCACCCCACGATAGGCCCAACGATGCGCATCCGTACAGTCCTCCGAATGAAAACCCAAACAAACGTGCACGTAATTTCTCACCAATGGAATATCGACCATAGGGACGCCGGAGGAGAGACACCGGTCAGGACTTGTCAACACCAAGTGAATACGAAACTGTAAATAGTCCCCGTGTACATTCTTATTCAGAGGGAATAAGCGTATGTGACTATGTAGATATTGTATATTTAAATGTGTGTGGTCTCAGCAGCAGACTGGATATTCCAGAATTTATAGATTTTAACAATCAGTATGATTTAAGGTATAATATCCGCCCGGTCCCCTCCATTATTATTTTGGGTTAGGGGTTAGGGTTGGGGTTGGGGTTGGGGTTGGGGTTGGGGTTAAGGTTAGGGTTAGGGGAGGGGGGCGGGGGGGACCGGGCGGATATTTTTCCAATAATAGAAATATTGAATCCAATGTAAGATCAGGGGGCATATGCCTGGCAATTAAAAATAAGCTCACAGATCAAGTACATATTCATAAAACTGTATCCCAATATGTATTATGGTTTACTCTTTCTAACGCTATTTCACAGGGAGATGTATTAAGCACTGTTATTGGAATTGTATATATACCCCCAGTAGGCTCGCCCTATTTTAACCATGATACGTTTAACACAATACAAGACGAAGTGAACGAGAAACTCTTAAGTGGAAACAATGTTCTTTTGATCTGCGATTTTAATGCTAAAACGAGTTTGCTTGTAGATTATGTGAGTTGTGATGGTGAACATACTAATAACACACTCATTTCTGATATCTCCGATTTTATGAATGAACCTAACAACTTATTAAATATTGGCATTCCATTACAAATAGCGAGTCAAGATACCAGTAGACCTAACGGTCACGGATATAAACTAATTGATCTTTGTAAAAATAGTAATTTGTATTTAGTGAACGGAAGAGTCGGCGAAGATCGGGGTATAGGACAACCTACTTGCAAAGGAACGAGTGTAATAGATTATGCCATAGCCTCATTCACAGTTTTGGAAAGAATTCTTAAATTCAAGGTCAACGAATTCGAACCACTATTCTCGGACATTCACAATCCATTAACAATGCGACTGAATATCCATACAGCTAGTGGTAAACACCACGCCGTCATTAATAATGAACTCACCCCAAGGAAATGGAATACTAAAGAGGCTAAACACTATAGTGAAAATATAAACAAAGAAACAGTCAACGACATAAACGTAATATTAAATGAACTGTGTGAACACTTCTCGAAAGAAAAGCTGAATGGTGCAGTGGAGCGTATTGGGACCCTATTTGTTGACACCGCAGCCGACACTTTCGGTTACACGCAAGCCCGCGTCAGAGCCAGACACAAGCGTGAAAATACCCGTAACAAAGCATGGTTTGGCAATCATTGCAGAACACTAAGAAGAAAGTATACAGAAGCGAGATCAGCACACAAACAACGAAAAACACCTGATAATAAGCAACGACTTTTGAATGCCAGTAAAAGCTACAGAAATGTAATACGGAAATATGTTAACAAACACAATTAGAAGACAGAACAAAGACTCACAGAACTTAGTCAACACGATACACACACGTTTTGGAAACTGTTAAAAGAAAAACAAGACCCTACTCTCACCCCTTTAGACACTCTGTACGATTACTTTAAAAATATAAACAGCAGTGATGACAACACAACAGAAGAAAAAGATCCAAGTTTTAATATAGATTTTGAGGACACTACCATGCTAAATGAATCAATATTAGAAGAAGAAATACTCGCCGTTGTTAAAAATCTAAAAAACAATAAAGCCTGTGGAATAGACCAAATAATCAACGAGTATATTAAGCAAACTATCGGCTGTATGGTCCCTGTATATGTTAAGCTCTTTAATTTAGTGTTTGAACATGGCATCTTTCCTGATTCGTGGCTAGTTGGCATAATCAAACCGATCTATAAATGTGGCGATAGAACTGTTCCAGAAAATTATAGACCTATTACTTTACTTAGTTGTTTCGGGAAACTGTTTACAGCTGTTTTAAATAATAGACTGAAATTATATTTAGAAACTAATGATTTGTTATCTGAAGTTCAAGCCGGATTCAGGAAGGAGTACTCGACGAACGATCATATTTTTACATTATATGGACTCATCGAATTGCTAAAAGCACGGAAGAAAAAACTGTATTGTACTTTTATAGATTTTAGCAAGGCATTCGACTCAGTATGGAGAACAGGACTTTGGGGTAAACTAATACAAAATGGTATTAATGGTAAATGTTTTAAAGTAATATATAGCATGTATCAGAACATTAAGTCATGCATTAGTGCACATAACACAATGTCAGATTATTTTCAATGTTCCATGGGTGTTAGACAGGGAGAAAATTTATCGCCCCTATTATTCTCCATGTTTCTCAATGATTTAGAGGATACGTTTAAAACTAATGATTGTAATGGCATCCGCATAGATAACTTATGCACAGATTCCACTTTGTATACAAATATTGTTCTTTTTGTGTTACTATATGCTGATGACACAGCGCTCTTTGCCGAAAATTATGACGACATGCAGAATTTATTAAATATTTTCGACTCTTATTGTACAAAATGGAAACTAAATGTAAATTGTAAAAAAACAAAAGTGCTAATTTTCAGTTGTAATAAAAAAGATTATTCCAAAAGGTTCTATTTAGGAAACACAAATCTAGATAATGTAGAAATATACAAATATCTTGGAATTATATTTCATAAATCCAATAAATTCACTAATGCTCGAAAACATCAATATGAACAAGCTCAAAAAGCTATGTATTTTACACTTAGACAAGGAAAACGTTGCCATCTTTCCATTCAATGCCAACTTAAATTATTTGATTGTATGGTTTTACCTATTGCTTTATACGGATGTGAAATTTGGGGGTTTTGAAAGTCTGTCTTGCATAGAAAAATTGTATAGCAAATATTTAAAGTTATTATTGCCTGTTAGAAAATCCACCCCATTATATATGTTGTATGGAGAACTTGGATGCTTCCCGGTAGATATAACAGTAAAAATAAGAATGATAGGATTTTGGTTTAGGATGATTACTGGGAAGCAGTCCAAGCTATCATTATTAGTGTACAGAATGTTATTGAATGATTATAACACACATTTTTATGATCACAAATGGATAGCTTTTATAAAATCAATTTTAGATAATATTGGTTGCACATACATATGGTGGTCACATTGTGAGCGTATTAATAGTGCTTCATTGTTGAAATTTTTTATTTCAACAAAACTCATAGATCAATTTTTGCAAACATGGTACAGTCATATTGACACTTCATCGAAAGCATCTTGTTACAAAATATTTAAAAGCAGTATAGCATTCGAAAATTATTTAAATTTATTAGAAAAAAAACATTGGTGCCCATTGTTACGTTTTAGAGTATCAAACCACAATCTTCCAATAGAGACAGGTAGATGGATACGTAAACCATTACATGATAGATTGTGTTTTTTATGCAACACTAACGACATCGGAGATGAATTCCATTATATTTTTACATGCCCATATTTTAACCAATTCAGACTTCAATATATACCGAAATATTATCGATCCAAACCAAACACATATAAATTTCACGAATTATTTAATTGTAAAAAAACTGGTGTCCTCTGAAAACTTGCAATATTTTGTAAACATATTATGAATACTTTCAAGCCCTCCGGCTCATAGCTTTATTGTATTATTATTGTGTATGCAAACCCAAACCAATTATTTATAATTATATTCCCATGTTCGTTTTATGTAGATATACTTATGTGAAAAGTTTTACTCTGTCATCTTGTTAAAAAGTATGAATTGTTGTATTATATATTGTTCCTCATATGCCGTGGATTACGGCCTGAGAGAAATAAATGTTCAGTTCAGTTCAGTTCAGTTCAGAAGATTGCTTTTTGCTTCAGTTCGCAGCGTGTGTTCCCTCTTTGGAGTTACCATTTCTAACAACGATGTTGCTTCAGTTCGCAGCGTGTGTTCCCTCTTTGGAGTTACCATTTCTAACAACGATGTTGCTTCAGTTCGCAGCGTGTGTTCCCTCTTTGGAGTTACCATTTCTAACAACGATGTTGCGTACAAAATTATATCGAAATAATGATAGTATGACTACGACATTCGTGTTTGGTTTCCAGCGCTTTGACAAAATACACAAACTCATGTTGCCTCTCTAAATAACACTTGCTTTTGTTACCTGTTGGATTAGTCAGTCACCTTGATGGAGCGATATCCCAATTAACAGTTATCTCCGTCCTGTCACGTTGGGATGAAGGACAAAACAAGAATTTGATTCTCATAAACTGCACCGAGTGCAGTACGGAGACAATATAAACAAAATAAGTTACAAAGTGTTTTCTGTAGTGGTAATGGACATACTATTTAAGTAATATTAACCCGGAAGACTGACTCTCACAATGACAATTTGCAAATATTTACATAGTTTAAACAAAAAATATTTTTTAGTTGTAGAAAATAACTGGTAAAAGGTAATTGCACTTGCTCTGTTGGTATAGTAACTAGGTATATACACATTTCGATCAGTAGATAAAGACGTACATTTAAAAATATAGTGAAACTCATCACCAACATCAGTGTTGCACAAGTGACATATTCTGTTTTCTCTCTCAATATTAAACCATCTACCGGTTTCAATAGGAAGTCTGACATTACCAGTTCTACATTTACAAAGAATTCTAGCATTTTTTGTTAAGAGTTTCAACAAATACTTTTCTAATTTAAATTCATGCTTGAACATTCTGTAGTTAATACCTTTTGATGAGGCAAATTTATCACTATTCCATTTTTGTAAGTACTGGTCACATAGTATTCGTTTAACTGCATGTTTTAACCACAAAACATCCACCCGTGTGCATGAATATATGTTACATAAACCACATTCATCTAATATACGTTTTATAAAGGATAACCAAGTACATGGTATAGCATTAACGTTATGGTTATATGATGCCAACATGTATAATATACCAGACAATTTAGATTTTCTACTCTTAACAACATTTGCCTCGTCCTGTCACGTTGGGATGAAGATGAACTTGTATCGTCAACAAAACAATAAGACACAGATGTCGAGACAACTTCAAACTAATCAACGTTCTGGGCAGGGCATTAAACGTAAGTGCAGTGATGCTCGGCTTCATAAATTACATAAGTTGTCTGGTCAGTGTGGTGCTTTACGATTGTGTTTAATTAGCATGCCACTGTAATCGGAATGTGTGCAGGCGTGTGGCTCCCTTGACTGACTACATTATGAAAACAATCAATCAGCGCGTTACATCGGTGACGTCGTGGTTAAGTAATCGGACTACAGGCTGATAGGTACAGGGTTCGTAGCCCGTTATTGGCTCCAATCCAGAGCGTGTTCTTAAGGGCTCGATGGGTAAGTGTAAGGCCATTAGACCCCCTTCTCTCTCACAAACCAACTAACAACTAACCCATTGTCCTGGACAGACAACCCAGATAGCTGAGGTGTGTGCCCAGGACAGCGTGCTTAAACCTTAATTGGATATAAGCATAAAAAATAAGTTGAAATGAAATGAATATTAACTAGGTAACACTGTTTTCCACAAACTGAAAGTACGGGTATCCTTGTTGTCATTTAGACCGGCTCTACAGACTAATTAACATGGTTACTCTTTGACTGTGCTACCTGTCATTTAGACAGGCTCTACAGACTAAACTAACATGGTTACTCTTTGACTGTGCTACCTGTCATTTAGACAGGCTCTACAGGCTCAACTAACATCATTACTCTTTGACTGTGCTACCTGTCATTTAGAGAGGCTCTACAGACTAAACTAACATGGTTACTCTTTGACTGTGCTACCTGTCATTTAGACAGGCTCTACAGACTAAACTAACATGATTACTCTTTGACTGTGCTACCTGTCATTTAGACAGGCTCTACAGACTAAACTATCATGATTACTCTTTGACTGTGCTACCTGTCATTTAGACAGGCTCTACAGACTAATTAACATGGTTACTCTTTGACTGTGCTACCTGTCATTTAGACAGGCTCTACAGACTAAATTAACATGGTTACTCTTTGACGGTGCTACCTGTCATTTAGACAGGCTCTACAGACTAAACTAACATGATTACTCTTTGATTGTGCTACCTGCCATTTAGACAGGCTCTACAGACTAAACTAACATGGTTACTCTTTGACGGTGCTACCTGTCATTTGTACAGGCTCTACAGACTAAACTAACATGGTTACTCTTTGACGGTGCTACCTGTCATTTAGACAGGCTCTACAGACTAAACTAACATGGTTACTCTTTGACGGTGCTACCTGTCATTTAGACAGGCTCTACAGACTAAACTAACATGATTACTCTTTGACTGTGCTACCTGTCATTTAGACAGGCTCTACAGACTAAACTATCATGATTACTCTTTGACTGTGCTACCTGTCATTTAGACAGGCTCTACAGACTAATTAACATGGTTACTCTTTGACTGTGCTACCTGTCATTTAGACAGGCTCTACAGACTAAATTAACATGGTTACTCTTTGACGGTGCTACCTGTCATTTAGACAGGCTCTACAGACTAAATTAACATGATTACTCTTTGACTGTGCTACCTGCCATTTAGACAGGCTCTACAGACTAAACTAACATGGTTACTCTTTGACGGTGCTACCTGTCATTTGTACAGGCTCTACAGACTAAACTAACATGGTTACTCTTTGACGGTGCTACCTGTCATTTAGACAGGCTCTACAGACTAAACTAACATGGTTACTCTTTGACGGTGCTACCTGTCATTTGTACAGGCTCTACAGACTAATTAACTTGATTACTCTTTGACTGTGCTACCTGTCATTTAGACAGGCTCTACAGACTAATTAACATGATTACTCTTTGACTGTGCTACCTGTCATTTAGACAGGCTCTACAGACTAATTAACATGATTACTCTTTGTCTGTGCTACCTGTCATTTGTACAGGCTCTACAGACTAAACTAACATGATTACTCTTTGACTGTGCTACCTGTCATTTAGACAGGCTCTACAGACTAAACTAACATGATTACTCTTTGAATGTGCTACCTGTCATTTAGATAGGCTCTACAGACTAAACTAACATGATTACTCTTTGACTGTGCTACCTGTCATTTGTACAGGCTCTACAGACTAAACTAACATGATTGTGCTACCTGTCATTTAGACAGGCTCTTCAGACTAAACTAACATGATTACTCTTTGACGGTGCTACCTGTCATTTAGACAGGCTCTACAGACTAATTAACATGGTTACCCTTTGACTGTGCTACCTGTCATTTGTACGGGCTCTACAGACTAAACTAATAACATTTAATCTTTCTATTAAATGAAGTTATCAAAGTAACAACATATAATTATTTGCCAATTAAACTGTTTTATTGACTCTTAGTTATTGTAATAAATGCATATTCAGAGGCTTAAAATAACAAATTATTAAGGTTTGTGTGCTGTCAATTGTGACGTTACATCACACTTTTATAAGTGACGTCATATTGAGGTATGACGTAAGTTAGTTGTTTAAAGTTTTAAACGTAAAACATTTCAAGTGTTGGCCGAGTATTTACAAACAAATGAAATGAAAAGATGTGACGTCGTTTTGTATCTGTTTTTCTTTTCTTTTCTTTTTTTTTTTTCAATTTGAGCACACAAACGCAGTTGGTGAAAAAACACGGACGAGTAATTATTCAATGGTCCTTTTACTTCTTGCAAATTTTGAATAATTTTATAAATAAATAAATAAAACATCATAGTTAATGCTATTTGAGTACAACGTCCTGGGGCCGAGGGAAACCCAGACCTGTAAAATATAGGGAAAACATAAAATAAATCTGGGGAAAATCTGCCCATGCTGGCTACACCATTGACATCGTTTAAATATATGACCGTCGCGGACGTACACAATATAGTACGAAGTGCGGAATCGGGTAAGAACAAAGATGAATGTCGGCAATTCAAAGGAGAAGCAGTCACAACGATAGGAAATATTAAACGACCTTGCTTATTATATAGGGCAGAGACCCCAGTATTCGACCAGTACCCAGTATTCGACCAGTGTATTTATTTAATATTATTCAGTTAAAACGAGTATGTTTTTTTCGAATAATGTTTGGTATGTCTATACCGTACATGTAGGTATTTTTCCTATTTTCGGGTGGTAACTTTAAATTAAGCAACCAATAAACAAATTAAGAAAAAAGAAAACAAAAGAAATTACTTTGCGGCGTTTATATGACAAAAAGGTGGGTAATAATTTTCTTACCCGTTATTAGAGCTACAAAGTAGGCCTACGTGCACAGTAAAACAGATTGACACAGTATATCTCTTAGAGTAGGCATACATGACGATATATAACACATAGCCCCTGTTTTTGAGAATTTGAGAGTCCGTGTATCAGATATGTATCAGACATAAACTAATGGTTACTTACTTTTATCTAAATCTACGTTCCTTAAAGACAAACCATATTTTTAAGGGATGGGCACATATATTTAATAGGACGTTTACATCTATTCTATGCAGGTATTTGAAATGTTATACTTTAAAAATGCTGACACCACGAGTATCCCCCAAACAATGACGTCAGATATGTTATAGTAACGTTATATAATCTTTATATAAAAATAAGAATAATTTATTTGCATAACACCCGAATATGGGCAGAGCAAAAATAACAATATAATATACATTTATCTGCAGTAACAATAACATAAATATACATTAATTGCATATATAACTATAGTATTTGTATTAAGGGATTCTGTTTGGGGGTACCTGTGCTACAAACCAGTTCGTTATTACAAATACCTGGACTGTTCAGGTAATCATTTGTTTATGAAATGGTATCAGGAAAACAGTTTTATTATAAATGTAATTCAGATCGGGTGGCATAACATTTTCCGTCACTTTAGCAAAATACAGTCTTGTAACCACAGAGAAGACCATTCCGTTCAACAGGCGGCATACACACCTGGTTATTTGTTAGCGAAATGCTTCATTTTACACCACCAAGGTTACACTCAACTCCAAAACTCAACTAATTGTAATAATCTATTATTATTTGTCCACACTGATAAGTATCAGCCTTTCAAAAAAGTGTCAATAGAGATATATGTAGTTACCATTCGTGAGCCAGTTGTTAATCGCCCATTACAAATTTAAAGTTATCTCCTATAGGTATGAGATCAAAGACAGATGACACCTACACAGTATTAAATGATGACTGTGAAGAGTGGGGCCTCATTAAATCAATCGTCACGAACGTGTACACATGCAGTTCTGTAAACAATTCTTGGATGTAAAACGAAGCACATCACACATGATAGTATATTATTTAGAGAATAACTAACGAGCTACGAGGAATTACGAATTATCTGTCCCGAGTGAATGAATGTTGTAAACCCGAGCCTTTGGCGAGGGTTTTACAACATTCATTTACGAGGGACAGATAATTCGTAACTCCTCGTAGCGAGTTGGTTATTCTCTTTATTACCCATTGTCAATTTTAACTGATTTTTAATGTAAAAATTCCTCTGTAGTCTACAACAAAGCCATCAGCCATTACGTCATATAATCTTACTCGCATTACATGACGTAATGTAAGTGACGTCATAGCATTAACGACGTTCTTTTTACAGCCAAATGTTTACAGTACAAAATAATACAACTGTATTTGCATTTGAAAATAATTATTGTTATATATTACTAAAGCCGCTGCTTATGAAAATATACCATTTCATGTTTACGAAACAACTGAGTCATTTTTTTGTTTGTAAATCTGTGTAGATCGTATAACGTATGTGTAATCTGACTCATGAATGGAAACATTATATGAATGAAAGTCAAGTTCCGGCCATAGCAAGCAACCAACCAAACGTCGTGATTTTTAAGCCGGCCAATCAGTGGCTGTAGAAGCAATCTGCACACTGTACAGAGATCGAAAAAATATTACCCCGTATATTTTAGCCCATATGGGTAATAAAAACTAGTCCGTTTCCCCCCTTACATAAAACGAAATATCCGCATTGTAAAATATTGATTAAAACCAATAAACGCCGATAACTTGTTGATGAATGTATAATAAAAGTATACATAACTGTGTGTAGCTGGTTCAGTCAAGTGCGGGATTTATTGTTCAACATTTGCATCACGGTTAACAGAAGTGCTGAGAAATGTGTTTCTTCACAGCAGATGTAATATAGACATAAATGGTAGAATCAACTCTGTAATATCAATGGTGTAAAGAACAATTACCATTTCATCATAGTTTTAAAGTATTTATGAGGCAGATACATTAAACCAAAACAAATCATATCTCTGCACAATGCAGTCGAAAATATATTACGCAAATTATTTAATAGATTATTGCTTCCATGATATAATATCAAGTGGAGATTTGTAACATGTAGGATTACTGCCACCCCCCAAGAGTAGCTTAGAAAACCCACATTTCCTTTACAATAAACCATCAATATATAAATTAAATCAACTCCTGTCCATTGATAACACGACAGTTGATTAAACTATGTGGATTTCTGATTAAGCTACCAAATACAAAACAGATCATCACACGTGAAAATGGAGTGTATACATGTGCAAATATTACATAAATGTAAGCTACACATTTACTACTGATGTACAATACATTAATTTATATATGTTTTTCTTTGTGTATATCTTGCACGTTTGTGAACATCATTATAGTCTGTATATAATATGTTCATGTCGCGATCGAGATCGGGACGGACGTGCGTGAATCTTCACTCGATTTAGGCACGTTAACAGTTTTGGTTAGATGGTATACATCAGGCCCGTACGCAGGATTTTTAATGGGTGGGTGCGAATTGCTCATGATGGGACCAATCAACATAAAAATAACCCCTCAAAACAACAACGATTACGTAACGTTATTTAAATTTAATAGAGAAAAGTGGACCTTTAGTAATTTGGGGGGGGGGGTGTGTGCGTACACACCCGTCGCCCCCCCCCCCCCCCCCCCCCCTGCGTACGGGCCTGTACATGTCTATCTTACGCCCATAAACTGGGGATCTAGGCTGGATGAGAGTTTAATCATATTTGTTGATAATATTAAATGTTTGCCAATATGCTTTATTACCCTCCTGGTGAAGATATAGCGGTGTCGTACAAATTTCGTACGCACCACCAGGTGCGTATTACAAACTGTGTTTTGATTTGTCAACAGGGAACAGAGTTAATTTCGATTGGTTGGGCAGCGACCTTATTAGCATAACGGGACTATTTTTTTCATTCATAATTAATGTCAAGGTCAGTAACATCCACAACTTTTACTACAAATGTCATTCATTAAAAGTTGATGTAAACTGGACCGCGCGAGAAATATTTTTAAATAAAAAATAAAAATAAAAGAATGAATAGAACAATAATTAAACATATTCATTTTATTTATTATGTGGATTTTTGGTCTACAAATTGTTATTGTCAGTTGTGATTTGTGAATTCATCATTATTAAGGTCTACGACAGTCATTTTTTGGACCCTTGTTTGGCTTCGTACACACTAAATGAAACATATCCAACGTTAATTTTTTTCATATGATATATTTGACAAAAGGTAGTTTTTTATTTTTTTAAACTTAATTTAATATTTTTTGTAGAATTATGAAAAAGTAAAATATACCGACCTGTAAACAGCGTTGTTTGCTTGTTGTAGAAATTTAACAGGGGTCAAGGTTAGTAGACCAGTTTTTATTTTAATGTGGCGATGCATAGTAATAATATAGCTAATTTTGAATTTGAATGACGTCAGAATTCCAATGACATCATTTTGCACCTCCTTACAATAACCACAAACTGGGTACATGACGTTTCCGTTTTAAGAAAGTAAAGTTTGTTTTATCTTATCATCGGCTATTGGACGTCAAAGATATGGTCATTCTGACACTGTTTTTAGAGGAAACCCGCTGTCGCCACATAGGCTACTCTTTTTACGACAGGCAGCAAGGGATCTTTTATTTGCGCTTCCCACAGGCAGGATAGCACAAACCATGGCCTTTGTTGAACCAGTTATGGATCACTGGTCGGTGCAAGTGGTTTATTGAGCCTTGCGGAGCCTTGCGGAGCACTCACTCAGGGTTTGGAGTCGGTATCTCGATTAAAAATCCCATACCTCGACTGGGATCCGAACCCAGTACCTACCAGCCTGTAGACCGATGGCCTGCCACGACGCCACCGAGGCCGGTCCGTTTTAAGAATGCTGGAAAAAATCCAATGCAAAATTCCTATTGATTGTTTTTTTTTTTTCGAACATTACTGAAGCACCTGAATGTGTTTGAAGAAAATTCTGTGATTGAAAAATTGTACATTTTACGAAATATGGATTTCAAGTGAAATAACGGTAAGATATGCTATATTTATTGTGTACAAAGAAAGCCAAAAGAAGGGAGCGAAAAGTGACTGTCGTCGATCTTAAAGTTATCACTTTAGTTTTCCCGTGAACTCAGCTGCTTTTGCAAGCTACACGTTTTTAACTGCAAAAACACTTGTTATTCTCTTATTGGTTGGATTTTTGGTCAACAAATTGTTATTGTCAGTTGTGATTTGTGAATTCATCATTATTAGCATAACCAGTGCCAGTGGGGTAACGGGAACATTTGTTTCTTGGGGGCGTTTTGTTAAAATATGGAATTATGCATTAGTTTTACCCATTTTTCACCCAATATGAAAATAAACATATATTGATGCATGTACCTTACAGCTTTCTTTAAATTAAAAAATGAAACCCGATGGAAATTTATGGGAAAGTAGGCCTACGTCTACACCACTCCCCTGAAAACGTCACTGAGAAGTAGCGGAAGTACAACGAACTATTTCTCAATGCGGCGGTACGTAGTCGTGCACCGGCTAGTTATGCAAATCAACATCCGGTCTTGAAAAAGGCTACAAAATTGATTGATTGATTTATTTATTTTTCATAATTTGCGTGATTTAAAAGAGGGTAATAAATAAAATACCACACTCGTTTTCGCTAGATATCATTTTTACGAAACTCGTGAACTTCCCAAACGTATCTGACCTCACTTTCGTTCGGTCAGATACGTTTGGGAAGTTCACTGGTTTCGTAAAAATGATATCTAGCGAAAACTCGTATAGTATTCTATATGTTCATTATGTGCCTTGTTCTTCATATTTAGAATGAATATTTAAATTTCATTAACAAAAGGAAACTGATCGATTATTTATATGATTATTTATTGGTGGTCGAAAAATACACAGAACCAATGGCGTAGCCAGCATGAGGCAGATGAGACGCTTGCCTCTTCTGAAATTTCCCCAGATTTATTTTATTTTTCCCATGACATTGATATTTATTTTAAAGATCTGGGTTTTCCTCGGCGTTTTTTCCTCTCTGGCTACGCCCCAGAGAACATATTTCATTGATTTTAATTATGAAATTGAGGTTTGATGTACTTGAGAAAGCCAGAATTTGGGTTGCAGACTTAATTCGTTTGGATGGATACATAAAATACCTTGAAATTATAACATCAAAATCTAATTTATTTTCCCCGACCAGGTTCATTTATCTTATCCTGGTAACAACTGCACAATTTTTGAGTGCTTTTTAACTGCCGCCGATAATGTATACATGTCATTCATGTGGAGAAGTCGGTCCATTGCAGTTTGTGGGTAGCCGCTGGCTGACATGGCATATATACAATTGGCCACGGCGCGGTTCTGTTGGCGGTGGCTGAGATCCGCATGGTGACGCTAGATCTCGCCATGTGGCAGTTTCTCGCTCAACAACAGTACCGTTTATTTATTTATGTATTTATTTAATTGAATTTTATTTGAATTGGATTTTGATCTATTTTCATTGATGATTTATTTGCATATTTTCGACATGTGTATATCTGGTTCCAGTGTACACTGTTGCTCAATTTATCTGTTTATCTATTTGTGTCCATTTATTTATATTTGGGTTGCCCAAATGCCCTAATTTCGGGTGGTAACCTTAAATTAAGCCGTGGCCAATTCAGCCAATAAACAAATAAACACAATATTTTGAATTGTTATCTTTGATAATAACATTTAATCTTTCTATTAAATGAAGTTATCAAAGTAACAACATATAATTATTTGCCAATTAAACTGTTTTATTGACTCTTAGTTATTGTAATAAATGCATATTCAGAGGCTTAAAATAACAAATGATTAAGGTTTGTGTGCTGTCAATTGTGACGTTACATCACACTTTTATAAGTGACGTCATATTGAGGTATGACGTAAGTTGTTTAAAGTTTTAAACGTAAAACATTTCAAGTGTTGGCCGAGTATTTACAAACAAATGAAACCCTCCCACCCTATAACCCTCTACGTTTAAATTGTTTGCTCTATTGCTGCTGGTGTGTTATTTTATAATTTCAGATTGGATATTCTAGTGTACTGTATGAAGACTGTTCAAATCGAAATCGTCACGGCTAAATATGTGATTACTCGCATGATTAAATCTAGACAATACTGAATATTGCGCACAAAAAATAATGTTTATTATTACCCATATGGGCTCAAATATACGGGGTAATATTTTTTCGATCTCTGCACAGTGTGCAGATTGCTTCTACAGCCACTGATTGGCTGGTTTAAAAATCACGATGTTTGGTTGGTTGCTTGTCATGGCCGGAACTTCACTTTCATTCATATAATGTTTCCATTCATAAGTCAGATTACACATACGTTATACGATATAGAAAGATTTACAAAAACAAATGGACTCACTTGTTTCGTAAACATGAAATGGTATATTTTCGTAAGCAGCGGCTTTAGTAATATATAAAAATAATTATTTTCAAATGCAAATACAGTCGTATTATTTTGTACTGTAAACATTTGGCTGTAAAAAGAACGCCGTTATGCTATGACGTCACTTACATTACGTCATGTAATGTGCGTAAGATTATATGACGTAATGGCTGATGGCTTTGTTGTAGACTGCAGAGGAATTTTTACATTAAAAATCAGTTAAAATTGACAATGGGTAATAAAGAGAATAACCAACTCGCTACGAGGAATTACGAATTATCTGTCCCGAGTGAATGAATGTTGTAAACCCGAGCCTTTGGGTCGGGTTTACAACATTCATTCACTCGGGACAGATAATTCATAATTCCTCGTAGCTCGTTAGTTATTCTCTAAATAATGACATTTTCCTGCGGTACACAGTAAATCAGGAAAATATGTTTGCTAGGTTCGTACTCGAATAAGAGTGGACATGAATATTTATGAGCTAAATGAGGCTGCACGTGCTATATATGGCTGTAAGGAGAAGCACGTGTGTGCATAGTTCATTCTAGCTTGCATCTGAACCAGTAACAGCCAGATATTCATGATTTAATTATTTACATAAATATATATTTTCCAAAGGTTTTCCAGTCTTTTTCTCAACGAGTTTTTTCTCTGGTTTTTTAATCTGGAAGTAAACTTGTTATATAAAAATACATTGCGTTTGTTAGGAGTGGAATGCTTATGGAATTTATGAAGATTTGTTTATTTATGATGTACAAAAAAAGAAAGAAAAAAAGCCAGTTCCATGTAGTTTCTCGGTCAGCCTACAAGGCATTTTGGAGTGTTGTTTTATATTAAGAGGATGAGAGTTTTTAATCATATTTACTATATCTACTGTGCTACCTGTCATTTGTACAGGCTCTACAGACTAATTAACATGGTTACTCTTTGACTGTGCTACCTGTCATTTGTTCAGGCTCTACAGACTAATTAACATGGTTACTTTTTGACTGTGCTACCTGTCATTTAGAGAGGCTCTACAGACTAATTAACGTGGTTACTCTTTGACGGAGCTACCTGTCATTTGTACAGGCTCTACAGACTAATTAACATGATTACTCTTTGACGGTGCTACCTGTCATTTGTACAGGCTCTACAGACTAATTAACATGGTTACTCTTTGACTGTGCTACCTGTCATTTAGACAGGCTCTACATACTAATTAACATGGTTACTCTTTGACTGTGCTATCTGCCATTTAGACAGGCTCTACAGACTAATTAACATGGTTACTCTTTGACTGTGCTACCTGTCATTTATAACAATCAGCGAGATCAACGAAATCATTAGATACGCGACTTTTCAACATTTGTGTAAACGAAAAATGCTGAAATTTGCTATCATAATATGGTCGCTTTGACGGGGTCGAAATGCACTAAAAACGACCAATGGGACTGATATTACTGGTCGTAATCCGCAATAGCGGGGTGGTCTTAATACCAGTCTTTAAAAAAGTGGTCTTAATAGCTGGAAATTAATTAAGCACCACCCAATTTATATTGTCACCAAATTGTTATTATGGGTGGTAGCCAGGCAATATTAATACTGTAAATATCATGTCCCTTCCCACGCTCCATACAGTCGTTTCGTTGTCCCTGCCAATCAAGAACCCGTACAAATAGCACGTGCAGAAAACGACCCTCACACGTGGGAAAACCAAGTTTTTGTTCAGTTAAAGTTTATGTTTGTTTTCTGAAAATAATTTTCCGTTTGTGCTTAATAAGCGTTTAATGGTTCGCCGAAAACTGTCCATTGCCACTAGGTGGCAGATTATTGGAATGAATAATGCGTGATTGTCATGCAGGAAAATTGGACGTCATTTGGGTAGGAATCGCGCACGAAAACACCAACAAACGAATGATGTCAAGGAGAGGAACCGTCCAGGACAACCTCGTAAAACATCTCCACGAGAAGACAGGGTGTTGTTAAGACGTTTCCCTGTTTCCAACAGCAAGATCTTGAGAGATAACTAGATTCCCAACAGGGCCATGTCACGTAGCGAAATATAAGTTACTTCTCAAAATCAGGGTGGTGCTTAATTAAAATTAATTTCCAGGTGTGTGTGTGTGTGTGTGTGTGTCTGCAAAAATAAGAAACAAGGAATCAACAGAATGATAAATAAGTTTGAAAAAAGTCTATATAACAGCAAATAATTAAAATGGACATAACAATGGATAGGTCTATTTGTTAACGGTAACTCAGAACATTCGAAACTTCAGTTGTTTGGTGTCTGACTTGGTCTAGTGGGAGGCAATATGCTACTGCCATAAAGGCTACTCGTACCATAAAGCAGCAAGGAACCTGTCATATGCACTTTCCCAAATACAGGACAGTACATACCATGTCGTTTGCTGCACCTGGTTATGATAGGACAAAAAAGCTCGAGTCCTGTATCGGTCCTACAAACCATTACTTTTCAGCTGAACACTCATCACTGATCTACATACTGCTGGCCATAACAACAGTGTGTGTGTGTGCGTGTGCGCGTAGGTATGTGTGTGTGTGTGTGTGTGTGTGTGTGTGTGTGTGTGTGTTTAAGTACGGATATTAATTTAATAACACCCATCCATCGACAGAGAAAAACCCCAGTCAGACAGACAGTGAGACTGACAGGCAACATTCATACAGACAATCAAGCAGACAGACAGACAAAAAGAGGGAGAAAATTAAAGCAGACAGACAGACGAAAAGAGGGAGAAAATTAAATATATTGGTGATAAATGTACATATTTGTTAGTGGTGTTACTAATTGCTTGGTTACACCACTGACAAAATAATACTAAACAACGAATTCTCCCCAAACCACGAGATTAACCAAAAGGTTTCCATGTGTTCAGGATTTGAAATCACGTTTCACAATCCTACAGTGTGTTTTTCTTATTAAACTTTGTTTTCCATTGATATACAGTTACAACACCAATGACACATAATAAACATACTGATAAAAACTAACCACCAACAAAAAGGATACAAGAAACATTGGTCAAGAATCTTACCTGCTTAGACTGTCATTTGTTTCTTGTCCGCACTGCAGAGCCCCCTGGTGTTCAAAATGGGTAATTTGGGGATCATCAAGTGTCGATATCAGTAAATTCATCATCGGTTACACCACTGACATAAAAACATGTAACCGACATACATAAGATTTATTTCTTCAAATTACAAATACTTTGACATCATTTCATTTTGTTTTCTTAACCTTCATGTAAAATATGATATAACGACATAAAAGATAATTAGTTTGGTCATTTTATAAAGTTTGAAACTATGACTAAAAATTTAGGTGTTGAGCTGGTGACATGCAAAAAATGCACATATATATGTACATATAATAAAATAAATATGACCAAAACAACTAATAATAACAATCAATATCTTCACTAATTCATGACAAATAAATGTGTCTATCAATAATTAGTAGTTGTGTTGTTGCAGGTATAAAAATAATAAAATGATGTACATGATACACAAAAATTGCACTTAATGAAGAATGACCAACGCAGCCATCAGAGGACACCTGTTACATTTACCTAATGCAGCAAGGAAAGCACATACCACGGTCTTTGACCAGTTGTGGTGCACTAGTTGGAGCGATAACAAAACCCCAATTAGCTGAATGAATCCACTGAGGTGGTTCGATCCTGCGACGAAAGCACCTCAAGCAAGCACTAAAGCGACTGAGCTAAAGCCCGCCCATGGAGTGGTTGGTGCTGTGGATACACTCCCATGATTCTGTAAGCTATACCCTGATCGTGCTGTATACAAACATGACGCACTGGTATATGATATAATGAAGGACAATTATGAAGCACACAATTTATGGCTGATGTATCTAACTTACAGAAGTAATCAGAGACACTGGCCTCTGATATAATTAAGGAAAATTATGAAGCACACAATTTATGCTGATGTATCTAATTTACAGAAGTAACCGGAGGCACTGGCCTCTGATATAATTAAGGAAAATTATGAAGCACACAATTTATGCTGATGTATCTAACTTACAGAAGTAATCGGAGACATTGGCCTCTGATATAATTAAGGAACACTATGAAGCACACAATGTATGCTGATGCATCTAACTTACAGAAGTAACCGGAGGCACTGGCCTCTGATATAATTAAGGAAAATTATGAAGCACACAATTTATGCTGATGTATCTGTAACCCGGGGCAGAAGTAAAGACAACACTTCTTGTGGTTCCAATGTTTTATTGTAGGCCAACTGGAAAAACCTATAAAATATAATAAAAACATTCCTTACAATCACATATTAACTTTCACACTTCTGCGCACATGTATAATATAAACTCAATTAAGATAAAATTATTACATCACTATGTCCGAATATCAATATAAAATACTATTACAAATAAATATATCTTACCAGACATCCACAATGTCTATTTGATCAGACACTTGAAATGCAGCAGTGTTTAAAAATATATATATAATAATTAAGCACTTATTCTCTGCAGAATAATTTGATACAGTAGTATGGACTGTCTGCTTCTGATGAAAGCTGATCGTAATTTGACAATTAGGAAAAATCTAGTTATAAAGGGCGTAGTCCAAAGGCATGCAGTGCATGTCTCGGTGTCGAGTCATCAGTCTTGCGTGAACTGTCATCGTCGCACGTGAATTAACAACTACTAACAAACCCAACACAATAAACAATGACCACTGCTAACACAAAAGATGAAATAGACAACACACCTTTCTTTAACTAGTTTATATTTAAAGATCGACTCCTACAAATTAGTTTTTAAAAATACTTAATATATTATAATTAATATTTAATTGAAATCTTTGATAATTAATAATTTAACACCTGGTTACATATCTAACTTACAGAAGTAATCAGAGACACTGGCCTCTGATATAACACAATTTATGGCTGATGTATCTAACTTACAGAAGTAACCGGAGGCACTGGCCTCTGATATAATGAAGGACAATTATGAAGCACACAATTTATGGCTGATGTATACTACTCAAAAGAATTTAAGGGTCAGACGATATTTTCGACATTATTTTCTGAATGTCAATTATATTAGCTAGACCATAATGTCACGCATGGTATTGTTCCATTTTGACGAAAGTGGGTCTAAGCAACCCATCAATGAATTAAAATCCACTGTCATTGACACTGTTGACTAGTTCTAATGGCGAAAACATGCTTACATTTGCACGTAAATTATGGCGAAAGCGAAAGGTCTGCCCATAACTTGCTTTTTCACAAAGCGCTTCATTTGCAAGCTTTGCATGTGTATTCCATGTTCCCAATGCTGAATTTCCGTATAATTGGAGCTTGCGTTCGTGTACGGTGCACACTCCAAATTCGACAATGGTACGACGTCAACTGACTATCGAAGATCGAGGAAGGGCTATTGCTTGGCTTCAGGATGGCAATACGCAAAGAAATGTTGCTCTGAGACTTGGTGTCAGTCAGAGTGTCATTGGCCGACTGTGGCAACGGTACCAAGCAACGAATTCTGTTCGAAATCGTCCACGTTCGGGAAGACCCCGAAGCACTACAAATAGAGAGGACCGCTACATCACCAATATGGCTCTACGTCAACGCACAACCACTGCACGCCGATTACGTGACAATCTCCGGACTGCGACTGGAACTCGAGTGTCTGATCAAACCATACGCAATCGTCTGAGAGCCAATAATCTACGCTGCCGTCGCCAGACTGTTCGACCACCACTCCTACCACGTCACAGAACGGCCAGACGTCACTGGTGCACACTTCATCTGCGGTGGCAACGTGTTCAGTGAGGTCGAGTGATGTTCACTGATGAGTCCAGGTTTAGTCTCCAGTTCAACGACGGTCGGGTTCGTGTCTACAGACGTCCTGGGGAGCGCTTCGCTGACGTTAACGTTAGACAACGTCACCGGTTTGGTGGTGGCAGCGTCATGGTGTGGGGCGGCATCTCTATCCACCACAGGACCCCCCTCTATGTGATGGATGGCAATCTGAATGGAATCCGCTATCTGAATGAGATTATCCGGCCGTTGGTTCTCCCAGGCCTTCAGCAGATTGGCGGCGGGGCAGTTCTGCAGGATGACAATGCCAGACCCCACCGCGCCAGGGTGGTAACGGACTTTCTCAGACAACAAGGTATCGCCAGGATGGATTGGCCAGCATATTCGCCTGACTTGGCCCCAATAGAGCACGCCTGGGACGAATTAGGCAGGAGAGTTCGGGATAACCATGCCCCTCCGGCCAACCTTCATGATCTGGGTCAACTTCTTATGGCAGAGTGGCAGGCCATTCCCCAAGAGTTCTTCAGACGTCTGATCAACAGCATGAGGCAACGATGTGTCGAGTGTATTCGCGCCAGGGGTGGATTCACACACTGTTAAAGGAATGTTCTAATGTGTAAAATCCATGTTTGACAACCTTCAACTTTGACAGCATGTCATGTGACTTTCTTGTATACAGTGACGTTTATTTGTGTTTTTTTGTAAATATGGAACAATAAATTAAATTTTTGGTGTAGTTTACATCATCAATCTAATACACTCTGAAACTTATTTGGTTATAAATTTTTGACCCTTAAATTCTTTTGAGTAGTATATCTAACTTACAGAACTAAAATGAGGCACACTGGATGAAGCTTGTTCACGACCACACCGTTTCAATCATCTTGGCAAGTCGAAAAGATAGACTTGTGACCACCCACCCCTATATTTAGTAAATACACATGTCAGTAGTCTATATATACAAGCTTTGTGGGAATTGTTAAATCAAATATGAAATTGTAGCAAAACGAAACGGAAATAACTCCACATTTTTGTTAAGACTATACGAAGTTTGTGAGAACACTCAACGAGATACTATACGAGGCAATACTATTTATCTTGCACGAGAGAATTGATGTTGTCCTTTCCCGGCGAGGGAAGGGCAACATCAATTCACGAAAAACAGTTTGTTTTGTTTGATTAATTAATCATCGGCTATTGGATGTCAAAGATTTGGTAATTTTCAATGTTTCTGCCAGAATTGAATGCAACCACAGTCAATGGTGGGTATGGGGGACCTCCCCCGGAAAGAAAATGGGTTAAGAGTTAGGGTTAAGAAAATTGTATAGTAATGATAAGAGTAACTGATTTTTTCAAAAGGTTAACTAAAACAAATAAAAATCTGCAAAAATATTTGTGTATGGCACCATGCCCATTTTACCCTCTGGCAGAAATCCCGATTCTGACTCGTAGTCACCAGACGAAACCCACTACATTTTTCCATTAGCAGCAAGGGATATTTTATATGCACCTTACAACAGACATGAATGAACATACTACAGCCTTTGACCAGTTATGGTGCACTGATTATAACAAGAAAAAAATCAGTTGGACGGATCCACCGACGTAACGAATGAAGGAAAGAAATGTTTTATTTAACGACGCACTCAACACATTTTATTTACGGACCACACAGATATTGAGAGGAAATCCGCTGTCGCCACTGTATGGCCGATGTGGGCACGACACGAGGCCACGTCATCCTTCCTGAACCGCCTGTAGGAGGACTACCACTTTCCAGGACTAGCTTGACAACTGAACATTATTTCACTCGCTAAAGCTCATGACAACTGAACATTATTTCACTCGGCACATATACATGGTACGAAATGGAAGCTCGTTTAATATCCAATAATTATATTTAAAATCACTGTTGGGGACACCAATACTGTCATGAGGTTAAATTCAAAGTAGACTTAACTACTCTACACAAAGTCTTTCTAGGTATGACAGGACTACAATCTGCAGAATGACCCAAGAAAGCTTTAACTTTATTAACAAAGTCTTTTTTAAATGTCTTCAAATCTTCAAGGACTGTAGCACGAGTAGACCACTTTTCTGTAGGGTACTCCAAGGCTTCGGCTGCAGTATTCATGTATTGGAAGTAGAACTTTCCGTCCTTACCTCCTCTGATGGGCTTGTTGTGTACGTCGAGCTTTTTTCGCATTGGCTGGATGTAGTATGGAGTAAACAGTTGCGAGCATTCTTTCTGGTGTTCCTTTCCCGCAATATTTTTAAAGCTAATGATGACAGGACTTGGAATTTGTATTTTATTACATACCCATTAAATCTTACTATATAAATACAGCTCTGAATACAAGAATTGAATACAACTTTCCGTATTCAACTCAACTGCCGGAACTATACCGTATTCAACGCTACTATTTATAGCACATGGTTACCGGGAATGCCCTTCGCGATATGTAAACAAAGTTTGTGCTTGGTTTGTTTAAAATGTTATTTTGTGGAAATTTTGAACTGAAAACAGACGAAAACGGTGACAAATATTTACAATTTAATGAGCACGATACTAAACCTTGAGACGGGAACACTACTAACCAACGAACTTTTAATCCACGATAGTTAAGGTCGACGACAGTCACTTTTTGGACCCTTGTTTTGGCTTCGTTACATCGTACACAATTCTTATTCTTTTTAAATAAATAAAACATCTCCAACCGTAATTTTGTGATATGATATATTTGAAAAAAGGTACGTTTTATTTCTTTCATCTTTCAAAACTTCAAATTAATATTTTGTCCAGAATTATGAAAAATAAAAAAGTACCGACGTGTAAACAGCGTTGTCTGCTTGTTATAGGAATTTGACAGGGGTCAAGGTTAGTAGACTAGTTTTTATTTTAATGTGGCGCAGCATTGTAATAATACAGCAAATTTAAATGACGTCAGTATTCCAATGACGTCACTTTGCATCTCCTTACAATATCCATAAACTGGGTACATGATGTTTCCTTTTTGAAAAAATTCCAATGTAAAATTGCTATTGATTTTTTTTTCTTAACATTACTAATGCACCTGGATGTCTTTGAACAAAATCTTGTAATTAAAAAATTGCACCTTTTACGAAATATGGATTTCTAGTGAAATTACGGTAAGATATGCTATATTTATTGTGCACGAAGCCAAAACAAGGGTGCGAAAAGTGACTGTCGTCGACTTTAGCAACAATGCCGTCTCCTCACGTAGAAAACTTGAATGAAGTGTCAACCGGATTATTCAGCGGAGCGATGATTTATGGAGGCACATTTAATATAAACTTAAACTTTTCAACAACGAATAATTCCATGAACATCAAGAAAAGAAAACACACCGATGACGACTCAGACATTGAGTGAACAATTCTTGACATTTTTCTTCGTTGATAAAACTAGCACGCTGAAGGTTGTCTGACGTATTACGAGCAAATTAAATATTATATTGTTCGTGAATTTTAGCTATTACATTGTTTTTAAAAGGCATTTCAAACAATATCATTAAAATTATAGGTAACTTTTTACTCGTTCTTTCTTATTTCTGTTTATTGTTTAAATAGAACTATATTCCTATGTGTAATAATTGGTGGTTCTTCGGTCCGCGTAGTAACACAGCTGACCTAGTTGTGTAAATTTAGAAATCCCCGTCATTAGCTAGCAGTGTTACAATTTCTAAATTATTATTTTGAAAAAAAATTCCAATTTAGGGTATGTAATAAATACAAAACTACATATATGTGGTTT
>NC_054712.1:57916875-57946875 GCF_016097555.1 Gigantopelta aegis | reverse complement strand
ACTGGTCAGTCTGTAGAACTGATCTCCCATTGTCTACTACTCTCATAGTAGAACTATTATTTGCCTTGAGAAACAGGGGATCATAACGTCTGGATTATCAAATGAATGTTACCCAGGGGATGAAGACACACATTCACATAATGGTATCCATCGTGTTTACGTTTACTATAAAATCACTTGAATGAATACAGTGTTCTAGGGAGCAATATATAAATGGGCGCTGCACCATGCCCCAATCTTGTGTCCTAATTCATTGCCATAAAAAAATGAATTATATATATATATATATATATTTTTTTTTTATAAAACACTTGCGTTCCACTGAATGCATATACAGCGTTATCACGGGTCTGAATTCAACTAAGAAACGTTTGACAATATCTCGTTTTGTCACAGGTGTGAAAGTCCACCAATAGTACCGTGGCAAACTGTCTTTTCTTTTGTTAGTGGTTACAACTGCAGACGGGTAGCCAGCCAGTCGTATCAAGCTTGATTCCATGGGCAGGCATCCTCACCCTGTCGCAGACACAACCACAAATAACGTAACTAATTAAGCAAACACCCAGTTGAAAGTAGTCTATCACGATAAACCTTGGTTTATTTTCCTTCAAAATAGCTTAAAATATTAATACGTCTTATAAAAATTCCCGAAAGCTGATTTTAATAGATGTTCTACGAAACGCAGCGCTTCTAATGATACCAAAATAAACAGACCCAGGCCAAGATACTTGCAATTTTCACCGATACAATTGGATCCTTGTAATATGGCACAAAGCAAGCATGACTGCAAATCGATTCATTAATAATAGTAATTTTTAGAATGTCAACAATTGAATGCAATGAGCAACTTGTGCACATGTATATGTATGCATATATCAATTTAATTATTTATTTACTTGTTTTTTCTTTTCTTTCGTTCTTTATTTCTTCATTTATAGATTAAAAATTTAATTTTTTTTTTTTTAATTTGTGGCTAGTATTAAATGGTATACGTTCTACGAACAATAAAACAACAACAAGTAATAGTGATCAGACAGTTTGCAATTACTAATTATGGCTTATTTCAATAATATAACAAAATATATATGTAATTCATTGATACAATAATTATACCTATGGTTGTGGGTACCTTTTCGTCAATAATCCACATTTAAGAATAATAAATCTGGTTTTGGAAACTGATTCCCTCCCTGCAGTATACATTTTTGAAATAATTTAATAAATAATCCAAAATTATCCATTATGTCTTTCATTGAATGAAATCGGTATGGTTGTAAAATAAAGTGCATAACTTCATGGTGGTAACATATTTCATTATTTGTGTAGATTTTTGGAAATGTAATCATGATTGTAATCATGATTGCTAGACAATATATTCGCAATCTTAATCGATTTCTTTCAATTATCTTGTAATCGTAATCGTGACATTCTAAAGTAATCGTAATCGATTACTTTTGTCAAGTAATCGCCCCATCTGTGTGTGTGTGTGTACACACACACACACAGACACACACACACACACACATATATATATATATATATTTACAGTCAAACTTCGTTATCTCTATGTTGAAGGGACCAGTCCCACAAGCTCGAGATATCGGTAGCTCGACATAAATTCAATACGTGCTGATGAAAATTATCCCAAACATAAATTTATGTTTGCCACCGTAACACTAAACAGTATAGTCGTTTTTGTATTTATAAATAACACTTTTTGCGTGTGAGTGTCTTCATGCTGACATAGTTACAAGTATACCAAAATGTGCCAACAAACACGCGAACAATCATACAACCACGACGCTTGTATAATGTACTACTAGCTTGCTATGCTCAATATCCTGTTAACTGATTTTCAAATCGGAACCTAAATCCGGACGTAAACGTTTTTGTTTAACATCAGCAATAATATTAAAAGAAATAAAATTAAAAAATATTTAATGTACATTTATTGCAGCACAAAAAAATCCCATGATTTCATGAAGAAACAAAATGCAAACATATCTTAAACACTGACGCTTTTATAAATATGATTTGTTTACCACTGCTTAACGAAACGGGAGGCACAACATGGAATTATTTTATCGGTCAACCTTGTCAGCATAGAAAACTAGGTCAGTGAAAAAGTTCTTTGACTGCTTTGAAACTGTGGCTTTAAAGTCCTCTGTTATAACATGACTTGTGATCTGGCCTAAACCGTTAGTAAGTGGTCAGTTTTCTCTATTGTAGACCTAGGGACACCAAAATATGCTCGAGATAAGCCTCCTACTCGAGATTAGAATGCTCGAGATAACAGTGTTTAGTTTCGTAACGTTACATAGGAAAATTGCCGGGACTGGCACTGGACCTCGAGATATATTGGGTCTCTGGTCGAAGCAAATTGATACGGCGATGCGTTTTAAAAAAATGTTTTTGTTGTTTTTTAAAGAATGGAAAGAAAGAAATGTTTTATTTACCGACGCACTCAACACATTTTATTTACGGTTATATGGCGTCAGACATATGGTTAAGGATCACACAGATTTTGAGAGGAAACCCGCTGTCGCCACTTCATGGGCTACTCTTTCCGATTAGCAGCAAGGGATCTCTTATTTGGACTTCCCACAGGCAGGATAGCACAAACCATGGCCTTTGTTGAACCAGTTATGGATCACTGGTCGGTGCAAGTGGTTTACACCTACCCATTGAGCCTTGTGGAAAACTCACTCAGGGTTTAGAGTCGGTGTCTGGATTAAAAAACCCATGCCTCGACTGGAATCCCAACCCAGTACCTACCAGCCTGTAGACCGATTGCCTAACCACGACGCCACGGAGGCCTTTTTTTTTTGTTTAAAGAATGGATTGCAGAGAAAAAGTTGATATATTTAGGGGTTTTTTTTTACGTCCTCCTCATCTGCCTTTGTCCATCCTCAATGGCCTTGGCGCCCCCTCCTTTGCCTTGGTACCCTAATTATTTACCCCAGGAGTTGTCACGGTTCCACATGAGATTAATCCCATGTGTTTGAACGACTTTCTGGTGATGTGTTGACAGTCCCCTCTGATGGGTGATTGTTGTAAACTGATGGAAATGAATAAGGGAGCACATTGTATTTGAGACCGTATTTAATTCACTGCTAAAGTATTATGTCTGTATCCAATACAGACGTGTAATGTGGAAATGAATGTCAGTGACACTTGTAAAGTCCTGATACTGCGAATGAGGTTTCGTTGAAGTCAGTATTTTGTTGTTTTCTATTCATGTGTTTCCTTATTTCTTTGCATCAGTATATATAATGTTGAAAAATTAAAGGTTTTAATACTGGTGATCTGTGACCTCAACTGATATCAAAGTTTTGATCTTGAGCTTTTGAGAATCCAGAATGATTAATCAGTATTTATTTAGTATAAATATATTTATGGTAAATCGTTCGTACGAAGAAGACAATACTGTAACGTTTATAATTGTGGGTTTTAGTATTTCGCGCGTTATCTCCCTTGGGACGAAAATTTAATCGACGAGCACATTAACAAAAATTATTATTCTTATGAACAAGGAAGATTTATTTGGATCAGTCCAGGTGAAAATTTATTTGTAATTCAGGTTTGACCAGGTTAACTAATGGCAACTCTACTGATTGGAAGTTTGCACGTTCGCTGTTTAAGAGGCATACATGCAATTGCGTCCCGAATTAGCTAATTTTAAATTAGATTTGGAAATTTCGTTGTATGGCGTTAGCGGTGCTTGTGTGTGTAGCAATAAGCACATGGCGATGTTTGAGCGGCAAATCGAGAAATCGCGCCCCTTCCATCTAATCATACAATTGGGGGGGGGGGGGGGGGGGGGGGGGGGGGGGTAACGATTTAGATGTAGCAGGAGCAGATGAGAGTGTAGCAGAGGAAATAATTATGAGGTTAATAACATTGTTTGACACATTTAGACGACGTTACCACATTGGTAGAGTAACCATCCTACAATTACTTCCCCGCCATGCAACCAGGAAAGTACTCACTTGCGTATATAACAACCTGGTTATTCATGCCAACGCATTCCTTAAAGCTGAGTTGCGGAAACAAACCAACATGTACTATTGGAAGTTGAAAGGTGTCAAGTACAGTGAAACACCAGTTCTTTGCGATGGGGTACATGTTAATGATTATGGCCAAATGAAATATTTTAGAAATATTCGCCGAGCCATAATGCAAGGCCGTTAAAATTTTATAACCGTGGTATTACATAAACACAATTTGATCAATATTTTTTAAGGTGATTATATCTAGAATTGATGTAGGTGTACAAATATAAGGAGTATATATTTGTTCTCAGGGTTTGTTAATTTATAAATCAACAATGCAGCAATTGTAATACATAATTATTATATATCGCAGCATTGTACTTGTACCTTTTCAGGTATACATATTTAGTACTAATGTTGACACAGATTGGAATGGCTGTGTAACACAGATTGGAATGGCTGTGTTAGTAATGTATTGATGAAATGGCTGTGTTAGTAATGTATTAATGTATATTTAGTACTAATTGGACACAGATTGGAATGGCTGTGTAGCACAGATTGGAATGGCTGTGTTATTAATGTATTGATGGATAATTAGTACTAAGTTGACACAGATTAGAATGGCTGTGTAACACAGATTGGAATGGCTGTGTTAGTAATGTATTGATGTATATTTAGTACTAATTGGACACAGATTGGAATGGCTGTGTAACACAGATTGGAATGGCTGTGTTAGTAATGTATTGATGTATATTTAGTACTAATTGGACACAGATTGGAATGGCTGTGTAACACAGATTGGAATGGTTGTGTTAGTAAGGTATTGATGGATATTTAGTATTACTATTAAGCTGACACCAAATTGGAAATGGAATACCTGTGTAATACAGATTGGAATGGCTGTGTTAGTAATGTATTGATGTATATTTAGTACTAATTGGACACAGATTGGAATGGCTGTGTAACACAGATTGGAATGGCTGTGTTAGTAAGGTATCGATGTATATTTAGAACTAATTGGACACAGATTGGAATAGCTGTGTAACACAGATTGGAATGGCTGTGTTAGTAATGTATTGATGGATATTTAGTATTATGTTGACACAGATTGGAAGGGCTGTGTCAGTAATGTATTGATGGATATTTAGTATTAAGCTGACACAGATTGGAAGGGCTGTGTCAGTAATGTATTGATGGATATTTAGTATTAAGCTGACACAGATTGGAAGGGCTGTGTCAGTAATATATTGATGGATATTTAGTATTAAGCTGACACAGATTGGAAGGGCTGTGTCAGTAATGTGTTGATGGATATTTAGTATTAAGCTGACACAGATTGGAAGGGCTGTGTCAGTAATGTGTTGATGGATATTTAGTATTAAGCTGACACAGATTGGAAGGGCTGTGTCAGTAATGTATTGATGGATATTTAGTATTAAGCTGACACAGATTGGAAGGGCTATGTCAGTAATGCATTGATGGATATTTAGTATTAAGTTGACACAGATTGGAAGGGCTGTGTTGGACATGTATTGAAGTATATTTAGTACTAGTTGGACATATATTGGAATGGCATCTAAGGTGTGCGTTCATGTATTGGATGATTTTCTGTTTGTCAGCCCACCGAATACCAACAGTTGTAGGGACAGTTTGAATGCATTTTTAGAGTTGTCTAAGGACCTGGGGGTGCCCATTAAGTTTGAAAAAACAGTGTTTCCCTCAACTACTATAACATTTTTAGGTTTTGAACTAGATACACTGGGAATGAACATTAAGCTTCCAGAGGAAAAAATTACTAAATTAAAAGTTGTTTTATCAAGCTTTAGATCAAAGAAAAAAGCATCACTCCAGTAATTGCAATCTCTTATTGGGCTATTAAATTTGGCTTGTTCGGTGGTCACTGCAGGTAGAACGTTTTTAAGACGTATAATTGACCTAACCATCGGGTTAAAAAAAGCCCCATCACAAAAGACACATTAACAAAGAGGCTAGAGCGGATATCCAGGCATGGTTATCTTTTGTTGAAACTTTCAATGGGACAGCCCTATTCTTGAATGATGTCTGGCAGACGTCTGTTACATTATGTTTTTATACAGATGCAAGTAATTTGGGTTTTGGTGGAACTTTTCAAACAAAGTGGTTCTTTGGACAATGGAAAACAGAATGGTTGTCATATCACATAACAGTTAGATAACTTTTCCCAATAGTGGTAGCGGTGGAATTGTGGACACATGAATTACGCAACAGATGTGTACAATTCTATTCTGACAACCTGGCAGTAATGTATATAATTAACATGCAAACATCAAAAGATCCTGCGATCATGAAGCTGTTGCGTAGGCTCATTTCGCAGTTACTTAGATACAACATTATGTTCAAAGCATTCCATATTGCAGGTGTTGAAAATGTACAGGCAGATCTCCTTTCTCGCTTACAGGTAGAGCAGTTCAAAAACAGTTTTCCTCACATGGACAAAGTGCCAGTAGATATTCCTCACAACATGCAGATGATTTAAAGGAGACTGCATCCTACTTGTTACAGGCAGCCTTGTCGCCTTCCACTAGAGAGGCATATAAGCATGTATTTGCTGTTTACAAGCAGTTTATTGGTGAGCAGTTTCCTAACACCCCAGTGTTGCCAGCTACTCTAGAGATGTTAACCTTATTTCTTGCTAATTGTTATCAGAACAAATTGGTAGCGTCGACCGTGTCAAGCTATGTGTCGGCATTGGGTTATATTCACAAACTTGGGGGATATCCGGATATCAGCCAACATTTCCTTATTCGGAATACCTTACAAGGTTTCACCAAACTTTGTTCAACGAGGGATGCCCGTCTTCCAATTACTCCACTTATACTAAAGCAGTTGATTGCCTCTTTGGACTACACATGCAACTCATATTTTCTTAAATTGATGATTAAGGCAATGTTTCTGCTCGCATTTCACGCATTTTTACGAATAAATGAAATCACGGGATCCATTCCCCCAGCAGGAAAGAGTTTAACACTGTCAGATATTAAGTTTAACTGTGACCAGTCTTCCCATCCAAGGTCATTGGAAATACAAATGCAACAGTTTAAACATAGCGCTGGGAAACATATTCCAACCCTTATGCTGCCTGAAAATAAAAATAGCACTCATTTGTGCCCTGTCAGAGCCTTGTGAGAGTTTAACAGGATTCGGAAACACCAAAGCTCTCAGTGTGCTTTATTTTCATTTATGCATAACACACCCGTACCACGACATACCTTCACAAAACAACTTCAGCTTTCTCTAAAATGGGCCGGTCTAGGGAAGAATAACTTTAAAGGACATAGTTTTCGTATTGGAGCAGCAACAACGGCAGCAATGATGGGAATCCCTGAAGAAAAAATCCAAATTATGGGCAGGTGGCACTCTCAAGCATTTAAAAAATATACACGTATTCAAATGTTACAACTTGGCAGATAAGATGGTTAGTATAAAATGTAACCATCTCCACCAGCATGCTGGGGTGTTTGTGTAAATTAGAATTTCAACAATCGAGATCTGGGGACATGGGCTTTGATTATTTTTTATTCTTTTCACTAAAGTTCATACAGTCCAGTACATGATGATATGGGCCTCTGCACTTGGCCTATGTTTGTATTTACTATTCTGAGTTTGTGTTTATTTTGACTTTTGTTTAATGTTAAAATTTATATAGTCACGAAGCGAGATCTGGGGACATGGGCCTCGATTTCATTCACTGAAGCTATATAGTCCAGTACATGAGGACATGGGCCTCTGTACTTGGGCTATGTTTGTATTTACTATGCTGAGTTGAGTTTCCTTCTTACTGTTGTTTATTGTTACAATTTGTCTAGTCATGAAGCGGGATCTGTCGACACGGCCATGTTTGTAGTTACTATTATGCTGAGTTTGTGTTTCCTTTATTGTTGTTTAATCCTAAATTCTATCTAGTTACTAATTGAGATCTGGGGACATGGACCTCGATTTCTTTTTCGAATCCATTGCACGGGGACATGGGCCTCTGCACTTCGGTCGTGCTTGTAGTCATGACTAGTTGTGTCTATTAAATATAATATGAATTGACTTAATTTACGAACCTGCTAGCATTTCATATACATGTAAATGTGTCTATGTATGTTTTAATGTGTCTAGAGGTACTGTCGGTTTGTGTGTATTTGCTTCATTATAATGGGTAACCTGGGGACATGGGCCTCGGTTACCATTACTTACATGTACCCGACTACATAATTATAACAACCTATATGGAATTTAACATGCTGTTTATTAGGGGGCTTTTCTTTTCCTTATCGGTCGTACTGGTATAGGAGCATCGCTTACCACTAAATTATGATAGTTTTGATGCTCCTGTAGCAGAAAAAGGTTTAGATGTGGGGATTTTGTGTTACTCACAAAATGGTGGCGGGTTTTAACCCCCATCTTTCATGGTTCAGAGAGAATTGTAAAAAGTTAGAGAGAATTGTAAAAAGTTAGAGAAATTGCCTTAACAATGTGATGGTAATTTAATTAACTAACTTGTCCGTCATTTATTATTAAATGGCCTTTTTCAATTCATTCAGGTGTTGGTGGGGTTTTTGTTCTATGTAATGTAATCATGAATCGAAGTACAACCTTTTTCTTTTTAAATGAGATATTGCCATAAATCAGTATTTATTTAGTATAAATATATTTATGGTAAATCGTTCGTACGAAGAAAGAAAGAAAGAAATGTTTTATTTAACGACGCACTCAACACATTTTATTTACGGTTATTTGGCGTCAGACATATGGTTAAGGACCACACAGCTTTTGAGAGGAAACCCGCTGTCGCCACTACATGGGCTACTCTTCCGATTAGCAACAAGGGATCTTTTATTTGCGCTTCCTACAGGCAGGATAGCACAAACAATGGCCTTTGTTGAACCAGTTATGGATCACTGGTCTGTGCAAGTGGGTTACACCTCCCCATTGAGCCTTGCGGAGCACTCGCTCAGGGTTTGGAGTCGGTATCTGGATTAAAAATCCCATGCCTCGACTGGGATCCGAACCCAGTACCTACCAGCCTGTAGACCGATGGCCTGCCACGACGCCACCGAGGCCGGTTTCGTACGAAGAAGACAATACGGTAACGTTTATAAGTGTGGGTTTTAGTATTTCGCGCGTTATCTCCCTTGGGACCAAAATTTAATCGACGAGCACATTAACAAAAATTATTATTCTTATGAACAAGGAAGATTTATTTGGATCAGTCCAGTTGAAAATTTATTTTCCCACCCAACCCTACCCCCAGAAAAATTCAGTATGTTTAATTCCATTTGTTTTTCAAAAAAAAAAAAAAAAAAAAAAAAAAAAAATATATATATATATATAAATAAAATAATAATAAATCATAATAATAATTGATTAACCCATGAAAGTGGGTGAAGAGAATGGGTTATTGCACAATACGGTTACATGTGGATATGTCAATTTGTTTACCTTTTCAGGACAAATGTGTTATGTTGTTTACAATTAAATGTCATAGTTGTCTATATATGTCAATATTGAGTACATTGTTAATTTAGAAGTTGCAGGCGGGTTTTAACCCCCATCTTTCATGGTTCAGAGAGAATTGTAAAAAGTTAGAGAAATTGCCGTAACAATGTGATGGTAATTTAATTAACTAACATGAAACCTTTTTCTTTTTAAATGAGATATTGCCATAAATTTAAAAAAAAATTAATATTAACGCAAAAACCGTTTCCATAATAATCAACATTCCTATTTCTGCGGAAAGTTGTGTAAAAAAAGACGTTTTTACAAACCGGTGAAGGAGGACTGCAAGGCCAGTTCGACAAATTCTAACCTCCACAAGTCAGGACTCCGTACATACATTAATAGACAGCTGTGGTGTCATCCTTGATTGTGGTCGGGTTGGTGGTTAGTGTTTGTAACATGGATTTGGTGGTGTGTTTTCTCAGTCCCGCAATATAGCTTTCATTGTTTGGAGTCTTTGTGATGTTTAGGAATCCAGTCTAAAGGCGACGCCACACGACACGAGTGCCTCGTACGAGAAAAGTCGATTGACAAGACAAACATGACGATTTTTCGCTGCTGTGCATTCGGCTATTCTAGTACCAGGCACTTGTGTCGTATGACGTCGCCTTAATCGCGTTTAAAATGTCTCATTGTGGAGAGTTTCAGTATTTTGAATGTGTTGTTCAAAACGTTGTAGTCCTTCGGTCTTACATTGTTTCATTGCATATGATAGTTTGGGAGTGTCCTCATGTTTTGTGTGCACTTTCTGTTTCGTTTCTAGATCAAAATGACCGAACAAAGTCTCAACCCTCATGATGATATGATTTATCAATTGTTCTGGGTCTTACTACAATATCAAGTTTGCCCTCTTCAACATAGATCAGTAAATAACATATTTGCTACTTTTTTCAGGACCATAAATTACTTGTCTCGTTATTTAAAGTATTGTTTCATTATTTAAAGTATATTGGACTGTATTTTTCACTATGGCAGCCGTATTTCGATAATTGAAATCCGACATTACATACATTTTAAGATATTTCTAATACCAAGAAATGCATTTTTTACGTTTTTAAAAACGTTCTATTATGTTATTTTTAAGGACATGTCCTCGTTTAAACGCAACAGACTCTCGGTTCACTCTACTGCAACTTTATCCAAATGTGTTGAATGTTTGTAGATTTTCTACACTTACTGTCCATTTTCACCGATTGAAACTAGGGTCTGCTTTGTAAGATTCCGACCGCAGCTCATCCTCTATGATCGCCCTACTCGATGGAAACTAGGGTCTGCTTTGTAAGATTCCGACCGCATCTCATCCTCTATGATCGCCCTACTCGTTGAAACTAGGGTCTGCTTTGTAAGATTCCGACCGCAGCTCATCCTCTATGATCGCCCTACTCGATGGAAACTAGGGTCTGCTTTGTAAGATTCCGACCGCATCTCATCCTCTATGATCGCCCTACTCGGGAGGTATATAGACGGGGGCAGACGGGCAGTGTTCCTTCTAAACATGTCCATAACTCATCCTCTATGATCGCCCTACTCGGGAGGTATATAGACGGGGGCAGACGGGCAGTGGTCCTTCTAAACATGTCCATAACTCATCCTCTATGATCGCCCTCATCGGAAGGGACATAGACGAGGGCAAACATATCCTTGTTCTTTTAAAAGTTTCATATAATCCGATTTAAAGACAAGGTGATGTTTTCCTACAAATTAGCTCATAATTAATTTTGTGTTGCTGTATTGGCAGTGTTGTTAAAATAGGAAACCAAATCAATGAATATGTACATCAAACAACATCTACAGTGAAAACATTCGTTTTACGAGTTTATTAAATAATTTAGAGTCCGAATTTCAAGTCTTATTGGACATGGTCGGGTATCTTCACACATTTGCAGACTTCCGCCACAAGATGTCAACACGAAAACTGAACTGAAAATAAACACAGATATTCATGTTAGTTTATATATTTAGTTTACCCTTTAAATTTGAATCATATTGTGTATCCCCCCCCCCCATCCCTAAAAAAATCAAACCTAACAACAAATAACATTCCTCGATCCGCCCCTGAGAATTAGACAGTGGTGGGGGGTTCTAGTCTAGAAGCTGAATATTGATATATATCTGATATAGTTACAATTAATGACTCAAATATGAAAACCTGCTTAGTAACACTATCGTTCTTTGATTCCCTTTCAAATGTCACAACTTTAGTTCCAATATGGCTGAAATTAGTGATTCGAAGATGAAGTAGTACCTGTTTAGTAATAGTATGATCCTTTGTATCCACCATAGGTTCCATATGTTGGATATCCGTAGATCGGCATTCCGATAGATCGTCTGTAACCTAAAACAAAGTGGAAAATTGCTTTTAGTAACAATCACCTTATGAACAAAACAAAATAATATTTGACATCATCCTCTTGCTATAGGTTTGCTGCCAATTCTCATGTTAATGGTTGACAACAAGAATTTACTTTGACCAAAGTCATGGTTTTCAGAAGAACAAAAAACAAGTTTAACGTTTACAAAAATTCAGAAAACAAAACCAAAACGCCTCAAACCAACTGATATATTACAAGTAAGCTTAAAATGGTATATTCAGAGAGCCTCAATTTCATGTAAACCTAAGTTTAACAAAACAACAATGATTGCGGAAAAAAAAGAACACGTGACATTTTCGATCAGTTAATATACTTTTAGCTCAGGTGTGCCTGTATGAACTACCAAAATATAATGTGTGATTGACTATAACTAATATAGGCATGAACTACCAAAACATAATGTGTGACTGACTATAACTAATATAGGCTTGAACTACCAAAATATAATGTGTGACTGACTATCACTAACATAGGCATGAACTACCAAAACATAATGTATGACTGACTATCACTAATATAGGCTTGAACTCTGGTTAGCCTTCCGACACTATGGATGGTTTTAGTTCCAGTCATTATTTGCGTTCTCTAAATTTCTTTCCATCGGTATACTATTGGCCAAGGGACAGCGATGATTTTAATAGATACTTACGCATGGGTCCTGGGATGATTCCTCCGATCATTCCACCTCCGATCATTCCACCTCTCATCATTCCACCTTTGTATCCTTCAGTGAAAAAGTAAATAGTTATAATACAGACTTAACTAAATTCTCTATGTAGATTCAACTTGTTGTATCCCACGACCGTGTTTTTCACTAAACTATATCCAGCTCTCAAATAAATAAAAATCCCTTCGTGAATCGAGTGTGATGTCATAGAGGTCCCCTCACTCACCCAGCTCGTTTGAAAATAATTAACCCATGATCCACGTTATATATAAGGTGGTTTGGGCCACATAATTCTGAATAAAAAAGATCATTGGTACTAAATCTCAAGTCAGAGATGAACTTTGCTTGTAGAATGCAGGAAATTACATTTCACGACATCTAGTTTTTAAAATGTTACGGGGTAGCATACCCCTCGAACACCAATAGAAACTTTGCTTTGCGCCCTCGATCTCTGTCAGCCCCCCTCCCCCACCCGTCCCCAACGTCTACTTGCTCTCCGCCAAGCCTGCTGTGCCGAAATACAAAGCCGATCACGCTAACAGCTCTGTGGTTGAGATTTAGGTTTAGATCAATTAAAGACGAATCCATTATCATATTTACCCCCATAACTGTAGCTGTAGGGGTTGATGATCGCGGACGACATAACCACACATGCGCACAAACAGAGGATGAACAGCCCAGACATTTTGTTGTGAAGTGAGTCTTGGAACCTGGAATACCAGAAAGAAGTAAAATATTATTTGCACATTTTTGTTTTACTTTTTAATTTCTTATAATAAAGGCAACTTTTATTTTAACATAATGCACTTGTGTCTAAAAGCCCGCATACACGATCAAGCATTTGTCGAAAAACATTGTTGGATAAACTGGGACAAATGTTCCCACTTTTCACAACGTTTTGGCAGGTTGTTCAATGAAAATTGATTTTAATCATAGATTCCATTAAAACCTAATGTTTAAACTTGAAAGAAGTATTGGCATAAATATATAGGACAAGGGTTGTGACAGGAATGTTTTAATTTGAATTGTACTAGGCTGACGTATTATGGCATTGTTTTACTGTGTTCCTGTATTTTGTTAATTGTGACTGGTTGATATATAAAATCAGCAGAACATTTCTTTAAATTATATATTATAGCTGAAAAATTACAAAAACCGTTATTTTATAAAATAAAATTACAATTATTTCATGAAATTATTTAGCCAAATTAAAATAAAATTCGCCAATTGCTTTTCAAATTCACGAATGCTAGAGCTAGCTTTGAAGATAGTTATACCCACAATGCTTTTTACACGTGGAACGGTTAATAGTTGCAAAATAGCTTTGTTATGCTGTGTTCCATAAAAGTCATCATTGCCTATTAATACCGTACAATAATAAATAGGGGGAAGAGAATACCTTTTGAAGTCACTAAACCTAGTTCTTGAGGTACATACTTTTCTTGTTTTGCATAAAAATATTAAAATATATTTGAAGCAACTAAAACTCCAGTAACAAATTGCACTATTATTGGATTTGCCAAAGTTGTAGTTTAAGCAAGCAGTTGTCAGTAATTTGTAATTTAACTAGTGATGTTCCAATGGTCGACTGTAATCGACAATTGATCGGATGGACTCTACTGATGTGTTGATCGATTATAAACATCCACAATCGATTATCGCGGATAATATTAACGGTAATTGTTACAACAATTTGGATGATGGGATTTGTTAACATATGACAGGGTTTGGGTTTGTTTGCAACTGTATGTAAAGAAAACAGACATTGAAAAAGTATATACAAAAATTAGCAAGTTTTAGGGTTTTCCTCGAGAAGACGACAATAGGTGCCTAGACATAATAATTCCAATCGTTTTTAAGTTTATACAATTCACTCATTATATAATCGAAAGTTCATCGATTGGTGAAAACCGATTATAAACCGATGACCGATTGTCAACACTAAAATGTAGAGCACAATCAGCGGCTTATAGTCTTATAGAGGAAATCCGCAACATTTTCCATTAGTAGCAAGGGATCTTTTATATGCAACATCCCACAGATACATGCAGGATACCACATACCACGGTTTTTTATATTCTAGTCGTGGTGCACTGGCTTGGACGAGAAATAGCCCAATGGGTCCACCGACGGGGATCGATCCTAGACCGACAGTGCATCACACGGGCACTTTATCACTGGCCTACGTCTCCTCCCATCCTCAACACTAAAATGACGCTGTAATAGCCGAACATATTTCACACTGCCTATTAACTAAAGGTAATTATTTGATGCCAAGAGAAAGAATATTTTTTAATATTTAAATAATTCATATGTATATATGTATGCATAAAAGTGTACTTACCTTGGTAGCTGGCAAAGTCTTCTGTTTGACTGGATACCCAACGTAACGATGTGTAGAAAACGCTTGTATTTATACAGTTTAAAACAAAAATAATGTCCGCTGAAATTGCGTAAACGGGTACGCTTCCGCCTCATAAATATCCATCAATCAAGAATGCGTTTCCTTATTTCCTTAGCTTGAAGAATTAAAATCATTTAACTAGGCCATCTTTTAAAAATGTTTTGTTTTTCTGTAACACGTCACACCATAGTCATTGTTGGTCGGTCTGTCAGGGTATTCTATTTTATTATTTAAGCTTTTAAATATTATGTTGTAAACAGAAGAAGAAACATTACGGCTAAGACAAAGAGTAGCCTAATGGGAGTCGATTGTGTTACATTAAATGAGATATGTTTTAAATGTACAGCATTTCTATTTTGGGCTGTTAATGTCTTAATAGCTTACAGTTTCTCATTTAAAATATCAATCATTAAAAAAACCCAAAAAACATTTCCTTTGTAGAATTAGAATTAGTTCACTAAGCCAAATTAAAAGACAAAAGGTTTGATGTAAACCCATCTGAGTTTATTACTGTCGTGGGTCAGTATATTTATTTTATCTTTGAAATATACTCAAATAAAAACAGCAACAAAACAACGGTTTATTATTAAAGGAACATTCCTGACTTTGCTGCATTGTAAGATGTTTCCGAAAAATAAACTATTTGTACGATTAAATTTGCATATTAAATACATTTTCTGGTTTAAGATATCAGTGTCTGTAAATTCAATGTGTTTCTGGTCGTCTTAATATTTGTAAGAAGCCCAAACTGGATTTTGTGTTCAAATAATTTCGTACGTACGAAAAAAAATAAAAAAAATTGGAAATGAAATGAGCTTTATCCCGCCCCTGTAATGAATTTAACAAGGTTAACTGTTGAGGTTCGATCCACGACACAAACAGGTTAGCCGAGCGCTCTACCAGCTGAGCTTTATCCCGCCCCTGTAATGAATTTAACTAGGCTAACTGTGGAGGTTCGATCCACGCCGAGCGCTCTACCAGCTGAGCTTTATCCCGCCCCTGTAATGAATTTAACTAGGCTAACTGTGGAGGTTCGATCCACGCCGAGCGCTCTACCAGCTGAGCTTTATCCCGCCCCTGTAATGAATTTAACTAGGCTAACTGTGGAGGTTCGATCCACGCCGAGCGCTGTACCAGCTGACCTTTATCCCGCCCCTGTAATGAATTTAACTAGGTTAACTGTTGAGGTTCGATCCACGACACAAACAGGTTAGCCGAGCGCTCTACCAGCTGAGCTTTATCCCGCCCCTGTAATGAATTTAACTAGGCTAACTGTGGAGGTTCGATCCACGCCGAGCGCTCTACCAGCTGAGCTTTATCCCGCCCCTGTAATGAATTTAACTAGGCTAACTGTGGAGGTTCGATCCACGCCGAGCGCTCTACCAGCTGAGCTTTATCCCGCCCCTGTAATGAATTTAACTAGGCTAACTGTGGAGGTTCGATCCACGCCGAGCGCTGTACCAGCTGACCTTTATCCCGCCCCTGTAATGAATTTAACTAGGTTAACTGTGGAGGTTCGATCCACGCCGAGCGCTCTACCAGCTGAGCTTTATCCCGCCCCTGTAATGAATTTAACTAGGCTAACTGAGGAGGTTCGATCAATGCCGAGCGCTCTACCAGCTGAGCTTTATCCCGCCCCTGTAATGAATTTAACTAGGTTAACTGCGGAGCTTCGATCCACGCCGAGCGCTCTACCAGCTGAGCTTTATTCCGACCCTGTAATGAATTTAACTAGGTTAACTGAGGAGGTTCGATCCACGCCGAGCGCTCTATCAGCTGAGCTTTATCCCGACCCTGTAATGAATTTAACTAGGTTAACTGCAGAGGTTCGATCCACGCCGAGCGCTCTACCAGCTGAGCATTATCCCGCCCTTGTAATGAATTTAACTAGGTTAACTGCGGAGGTTCGATCCACGACCCAAACAGTTTAGCCGAGCGCTCTACCAGCTGAGCTTTATCGCGCCCCTGTAATGAATTTAACTAGATTAACTGCGGAGGTTCGATCCACGACCCAAACAGTTTAGTAGAGCGCTCTACCAGCTGAGCTTTATCGCGCCCCTGTAATGAATTTAACTAGGTTAACTGCGGAGGTTCGATCCACGACCCAAACAGTTTAGTAGAGCGTTCTACCAGCTGAGCTTTATCGCGCCCCTGTAATGAATTTAACTAGGTTAACTGCGGAGGTTCGATCCACGACCCAAACAGTTTTGCCGAGCAATCTACCAGCTGAGCCTTATCGCGCCCCTGTAATGAATTTAACTAGGTTAACTGCGGAGGTTCGATCCACGACCCAAACAGTTTAGCCGAGCGCTCTACCAGCTGAGCTTTATCCCGCCCCTGTAATGAATTTAACTAGGCTAACTTTGGAGGTTCGATCCACGCCGAGCGCTCTACCAGCTGAGCTTTATCCCGCCCCTGTAATGAATTTAACTAGGCTAACTGAGGAGGTTCGATCCATGCCGAGCGCTCTACCAGCTGAGCTTTATCGCGCCTCTGTAATGAATTTAACTAGGTTAACTGCGGAGGTTCGATCCACGACCCAAACAGTTTAGCCGAGCGCTCTACCAGCTGAGCTTTATCCCGCCCCTGTAATGAATTTAACTAGGCTAACTGTGGAGGTTCGATCCACGCCGAGCGCTCTACCAGCTGAGCTTTATCGCGCCCCTGTAATGAATTTAACTAGGTTAACTGCGGAGGTTCGATCCACGACACAAACAGTTTAGCCGAGCGCTCTATCAGCTGAGCTTTATCCCGCCCCTGTAATGAATTTAACTAGGTTAACTGTGGAGGTGTAAGGGTCGTAGAGTCGATCAATCATGCCCCCTCCCCGTCCCTTAGCGGTACCAAAGTCGTTGTACGTAAGATACTATTTATAGAAACGAAAATATAAACGACCCCTTACTGCTTAAATTCTCTCACTAATTCTTTCTATGTCTCTCTCTATATCTCATTAATTCTCCCTCTGTCTCTCCCACTAACTCTCTCTCTCTCTCTCTCTCTCTCTCTCTCTCTCTCTCTCTCTCTCTCTCTCTCTCTCTCTCTCTCTCTCTCTCTCTCTCTCTCTCTCTCTCTCTCTCTCTCTCTCTCTCTGAACGCTATGATTTTGGTAAGTATTTATTCTTTTTTCCTTCACAGTCGATCATGTGCCTTTAACTTTAAGGTCGGCGACAGTGCAAATTGCATACTTATTTATGTCAGTTCTTTGTTTATTAATCTTCATTCGTGTTGAAAATGCAACCAGCCGTGACGATAACTTAAGAGGAAATGCGGTCCTGCTTGCCAGAGTTTTAGCGATTGGTCGCGAGACTAATCACAGTGGTTCACGTCTACGTTTATTACATACATGTCGTAATAAAGATTCACGACAGAGACACCCAAAAGGCGCACAGTTCAGAGTTCATAGAGAATATTACATGAGTGGTCGTTGAATACCATTTATCTTACAACGAATTGTTTTAAACACGTGTCTGACGAGTGAAAGCCAGTTGGACACGTGTTTAAACGACGCGAGTAGCAAGATAAATATGGTATCCAATTAACACGAATGTAGTATATAGATATATTGATCTACCACCTAATATATATATATATATATATATATATATATATATATATATATATATATATGCTCTCCTACATATGTTAGAGACGATATTCATCTACAACAGGTGGACTCCTACACGGGTAATATATATATATATATATATATATATATATATATATATATATATATATATATATATATATATATATATATATATTGATTTACCACCTAATATATATATATATATATATATATATATATATATATATATATATATATATATATATATATTGATCTACCACCTAATATATATATATATATATATATATATGTCAAGGTTAAATATTAACATGAAAACCATGGTCGCCAGCAGGGTCAGTTGAAGATAAATCTTACTGGCCCTTTTCAAATTCAACTAGCCACCCAATTTAACTGCACAACCAAAATCAAAACTAGAATGTTCTTTCTTGAATAATAACCATGTATATAGTCCGTTTGCGTCAAAAAGAAACCGTTGAATTTGCATGTAAGTTCATAATGAATAAAGTTAAAATTCATATTAAAAACATATTATTACGTTTTCTTACGCACCCGTTGGTGAGAACACCATGCGTTATTTATGGTAACACATACCCTGCCTGTTTACGCACATACGTGTGTTAAAGGAACATTCTCGAATTTGCTGCATTGTAAGCTGTTTCTGAGCAATAAAATATATTAAATTTACGTATTAAATATATTTTCTGGTTTAGAATATCAGTGTCGGTAAATTCAATGTGTTTCTGGTCGTCTTAATATTTGTAAGAAGCCCAAACTGGATTTTGTCTTCAAATAATTTCGTACATACGAAAAAAATTATATTTTTGGAAATGAAATGAAATTTAACCTAGTACAAATATTAGAACAGCCAGAAAAACGTTTAATATACAGCCACTAATATTTGATGCAGAAAAATATATTTGATATGTAAATACAATCGTTAAAAAGTCTTAGTCGATAAAATCGTAAAAAGTGCAGCAAATTCAGGAATGTCCCTTTAACAATTTCAAGACATACGACTGGCTTCTCCTAGATGATGACCAGGTCACCAATGCCATATATCCAATGTAAAACAACACGATGGAAATCTATTACCGTGTGACGTATACTTAACCTGAAAATAATGTGTCTGTGACGCTAAAGGCAGACCGGCCTCGGTGGCAGGCCATCGGTCTATAAGCTGGTAGGTACTGGGTTCGTATCCCAGTCGAGGCATGGGATTTTTAATCCAGATACCCGACTCCAAACCCTGAGTGAGTGCTCCGCAAGGCTCAATGGGTAGGTGTAAACCACTTGCACCGACCAGTGATCCATAACTGGTTCAACAAAGGCCATGGTTTGTGCTATCCTGCCTGTGGGAAGCGCAAATAAAAGATCCCTTGCTGCTAATCGAAAGAGTAGCCCATGTAGTGGCGACAGCGGGTTTCCTCTCAAAATCTGTGTGGTCCTTAACCATATGTCTGACGCCATATAACCGTAAATAAAATGTTTTGAGTGCGTCGTTAAATAAAACATTTCTTTCTTTCTTTCTAAAGGCAGCTACAAGTGCAAAGGGTTGTAAATATGTTTTAGTTGAAAAAGATGTTTAATTTGCTTAAAACCTGGGTTTTGAGGATATGTAACAAATAGAATAATACATTCATGTCCGTCAGATACCATTTATAGACTCCTATAGACGAGGCACCAGATAAAGATTCATGGAATCATCCACTATTTTGTCAAATACACATTCGACTCTGCATTGTGCAGAAATAAAGCCTAGATCTCGTATTACGGGTTTGTCTTTCAGATGACCTTGGGTGTTCCATCAATTGTATCAGAAAAGATTTAACTTTGCAGTTTTATAAATAATATTTTTTTTATTTACACTGAACTTTGTTACCCCAAAATAAGTTATTTCAGTTATGGGTTTACAATTTAATAAATTAATATGTTTTTATATTAATTTTATCTTTACATGCCAATTAACTAACTTTTGGAATAATCCCTGTAGTAATGGAAAATGTCTTTGTTAGTGCGAGTTAAAACTACAAGATAAATTTCGAGTTTGTGCCAGAATAATAAGCTAATTAAATACGATTAATGTGTACCATAACACTGAATAATGTCAAAAAGTAAGTCTACTAAATAATTATGGTGTGTCCAGTTCATTCCAATAAGCCGACGACTTCAAGATTAAAAAAAAAACACCAAAAAAACAAACAATTAAATGTCTGCAATACGTTTTGATCTATATTTTTGAAAAACGCCTATCAAAATCGCAAAGGCTGAGTGTGGTCAGTCTGGCGCTGTCAAAATATAGAACATGATATAATATCGTCTGCTACCAAAACTGTAGTTCGCGCAAGCACAGAAGCGGCGTGTTTTGTCACATTCCATTCACTTTCAATGCGTTTCGGGTACCATGTTCGCCAGACCCTAAAATTGATGGTCACACAACGGACCATCTTTGTAAAATTCACAGTCGCCAATAGCCAATAAAGGGCGATTGCTTAAAGGGACATTCCCGAGTTTGCTGTATTGTAAGATGTTTCCGACTAATAAAATAGTTCTACGATTAAACTTACATATTAAATATATTTTCTTGTTTAGAATATCAGTGTCTGTATATTCAATGTGTTTCTGGTCTTCTTAATATTTGTAAGAAGCCCAAACTGGAGTTTGTCTACAAATATATATATTTTTTTTAGGAAATAAAATGAAATTTAACCTAGTACAAATTTTACAACGATCAGAAACACGTTTAATATACAGCCACTAATATTTTATGCAGAAAAATACATTTGATATGTAATTACAATCATTAAAAAGTATCTGTTAGTCGATAACATCTTAAACATTGCAGTAAACTCAGGAATGTCCCTTTAATTGTCAACCCTGATATATTTATTACCCATATGGCCACTGCGCGTGCTGTAACCTCACCGTGGTGCAGAGAATGGCCAATGCAGCACAAATCCCCTTGTTTTCTTCGGGATACAATTAAGATTTTGAAGAAAAGTCAGTATCTATCTCTGATATTTGTATTTTTGCACAGTTCTTTACACTGTGTTTTTATTTAAATCTTTTTATATTGATGTTGATCATCACTTTATTTGTTTGCATTACCATAATTTGACACCCAATAGCCGATATATTTTTCGTGCTGGGGTGTCGTTAAACATTCATTCATTCATTCATTCATTACCCATATGGTTAAAAATATCTTGGTACATATCAAAGTGATACGTCCTACAAGAACGCCAAGTGGGACGTAACACCTCGGCGTCACACGATTGGCTCAAGCTATGACCTTGCCGGGTCTATTTTTGCTTCACCTTTCACTCATCCGCTGTTTTCGTTGAGAGTTGTACAACTAGGTCACAATACATTATGTTCAAAATGACATCGCGTTTATTCGAGAGCACAGTACCCGATGTATTTTGTTTAATAATAAACAAAGATATATCATGCAACCATTATAAAGTGTTCTAGAGATATTAGCTTATAATATATACAAATCAAATTAAATACAAAACTATCGTCTGCTAGATGTGTCATCAACATAATCAGACTGCTAAATACGTATCACATATATGTGGTTAACACGGAAATTGGTAAATTACAAGTACCGAGGTTTAGGCTCAGAGTAATACCAGAAACTGTGACAAGTGTTCCCAGCCCGCATACACATTCAGCTATCGACTTGCCAGACGAGGTTATTGATGATTTACTTGCAGATGACATGCTACGTGATAACATTCCGGAAAACGAGAATGACAATGTAAGTAAAAATTGGATTGACGATATTGAACAGTTTATTTCTGTTAATGAAAACAAAAACACATCCCTAAAAACAAAAGATGACATGAATGTTCTTAACAATTATTTCACAAAATCACTACAAGAAACCCGAAAAATAGAAACAATCCTACCAGAAGAACTAGACTTGATATTATACAAATTGTTTATGGAGGTCCGAAAACCCAATGGTGATGAATATGAGGCAAGCAGTTTGCGGTGTATTCGGTCCAGCATTGATAGAATTTAAAACTACACCCCATCCATAATGGTTGATCCCCGTTTCTCGAAATCACGCGAAGTACTTACATGTAAACAAAAGTTTACACATATCATGCAGTTGTCAGGGCACAAAAATGTTGTATTGGTCCACGCATATGCCAGAATATCAGATGAACAACACAATGAAATGAGCAAAATGCTTGTTCGCAAATCGAAATCTCCTACACGCCATCCTGTTTCCACGCCTGAGCAAAACGCAGTCGCTTCGACATCTGCACAATTTCAAACATACAATCAAATGTTTGGTTCCACTACATCATCCAAGTGTAATATATTGGATACATTATTTGCAGGACCAATATATGGTGGCATTTTTAACATCAGTGTTAACACTGGACGTCAATCGAATGAGACCCTCCATTCACCATGTTCAAAACGTCGTCGCATAATAATATCAAGTGAATCAGAATCTTCTGATGAAAATTAACTTCACTCTGTATTTTAAATCCATTTTCAGAGTTCTGATTTAATTTCTTTACACAACTTTTCAAATGTTTGCGTAATTTGTCTTACAAAAAAGTTCAAATTCCAACGACGCACAAACTTAGGCTTCGTTGACATTGTGAAAGACTGTCATTTCTTTACACAGTTCTATAATTCTTTAATCTATTAAAACGTATATATACCATGTTTAATGACAAAAAATTGTAAAGTGGTCATACAGTGTTAGAACAGTTTCTGCATAATGTTTGTTTTCATTCACAATGCACGAAAATTACACATTTTAATTTGGGACTATATTTTGTAGTCAACGAATCAGACGTCATACGGCTAAGCACTGATTATCTGTATTATTTCGCATAGTCTGTTTCCTTAAAAGGTAAACGTTTATTTGTTTTGGTTATTTTGAATTAAAATCGATAATGGGTAATAAATAGGATATTAAACTCGCTTCCATTTCGTATCATGTTATGTCCCTCGTGAAATAATTTTCATTGTCACTCGCTAAAGCTCGCGAGAATTGAAAATTATTTCACTCGGGACATAAACATGATAGGAAATGGAAGCTCGTTTAAAATCATATATCACACCGGTGTAAGATATTACTCATGTTATAACAGTTACTCAATATCTAACTAGTGTATTATTGGCACACAACGTTTTTTTTATTTGAACAACGTCTGTATTCAAATGACGCCACTTTGCTGTGCAATAAAATAAACTGAGTGCACAACGCATCCTTTTTTCCGAACGCTAGAACACATTGAGTGCAAAATTGATATTGAAAATGTTTTGTTGAGAGATTATTAACGTATCTAACGGTGTTTTTACAAAATAGTGTAATTTAAAAGTGTGGCCATCAATTAAAATTGCGATAAGATAGGCCGTTATGTTTGGGCCTATTGTGTACGAAGCCAAGACGATGTCGACCTGCTACTATTTTTTAACTGCTCTATGTATAAAATGTCAGCGTCACTTTTAGTCAATCCCATTCACTCAGCTCAATATTTGCTGGTCCGATCAACAATTCAGTCATTATTGTGAATTTCAAAACCTCATTACCTAACACATAATGCAAGCTTCGCGCCAAAATCTAAACTACATTCATGACGTCAAGTTGCTCACTGCGACATCGTTTACGTTTACGTGTGACGTAGATCACTGGCTGTCCCAATTCGTAGAAAAATAACAGCGGCTTGTTTACAGCTGGTTTGTATTAAATAAAATACTAAACAAGCTTGCCTGTCATACCATGAATACTCGTGAACAATGTTGGTATCTGATGAAAACAACCTGCTAGAACAGCCAAAGTGGACCGTTACATCTGAATTGTTACTATTTTTGCTAGTACAGTCCAAAGGCAGAACTAAAGGCAGTTGATTTACATTGGCTGTTTCCATCACACTTCTATCAAATAGGAGATTCACGACAATGCAGTACGATAGTAACGTTTGTTTTACAATTATTCATTATGGAGTTACTTGTCAATTTATCAGTTCCCGTTTGACGTAAAGAGATTATAGACAAGTCGTCAGTAAACAATGCGGAGTGGTCGGTAAGATCCAGTTGGACTGGTGATCTGATGATGAACATCCTTGTTGTACGTTGTCGATACTCATCTCCTTGATCCTCTACTAAGGGGAGACAAATCGCATCGGTTCTTTCGTGTGTACATGTATCAGCAACTAAGGACAGTTAGTACGGGAGACAGGTCGATTTATCTATGTCAGAGAGTCAGGAAGGTTTGAACATTGATTCTTATGTAAAATATGTGTAGATTTCAGATCTGCAAGTCTTACTTGCCTAAATCTGTACGTTAATTGGGAATTTGCATATTTTTAATGGTACGTCAAGGTCAATTTGTGTTTGATCTACTGCTACCCAAAAACAACAGTCCACGGGACAGACTCCACATTTCAGTTATAGGGAAGATTAAACTCTTTAAAAATGTTTTTTTGTGACGCTAAATATCCAAACTTTCCGTTTTGATTTGCTGAATTTTCATAATTGGTAAATTTGACCTACATTTTCAAGGTCAAATGAAGGTAATTGTTTCTGACTATATAATATGCTGTAAATGACACAAATCATTAGTTTCTTTTCATTCTTTCCAATAATATTGATGAATAATGTTCATATTATGACTTTGGCTGATAGATATATTCATTACACATCTAGTAGAGGTCCTTCCTTATTGAAATTTCAGGGGACAGATCCATAATTTGACAGAATTTAGGAAATTATTATGTCCACATTTTGGGGCATTGTGACGAAAACCTCATTAGTGCCTCTTCTCCAACTGGACTGTGTGTGTTACTTAATAATTATATTATCATGTGTGCTGCCTTATACAGTACGTTTAAATTACCGTGTTTAATATGCATATGTCAAAGAGAGTTGCGGCTACACTTTATCCTAATGATGTTGTTATATTAGGATGATAGTGTATTGTCTGCACTGTTTTTAAGTGTTTAAAATGTTATATTGTTCTATTTCTGCAATGGTTATTTAATTAATGTGAGACACTGGTAGGAGATACAACAAAACTAACTAGCGCATTAAATGCAGACGACTCGGTCCTAATTAGAAACGATCAGTAGTTAATTATAAGTTATTCCGTTATCTTATTAGACAACAAATGCCGATTGTTTAAAACACAACTGGTTAATCGAGTCGTCAAATAATTAGCCGGCATGGCTTGATTTTGATTGTCTCCGGTTGGGTCCGCGTGATTTCTTATATAATGGTGGGAGACCTGAGTGCGAGGATCGTTTTGAACCATTCCAATTTTGTTTGAGATGAGGTCAGACGTGAGTCCGTGCTCTCTTGAGTTACCCCCCCACCTGGGGGGACTGATAGCAACGTATGGAATGTTATTGGAGTACCGCGTCGCGTACACCGGGTCACGGGCAACCGTGACTTTGGTGTACGGCGAACCAGCGAGGAAGCCAGCTAGGAGGAGGAGGAGGAGAAAGACGGACGCGCCAGGGGCGGACCGGGGGAGGTCAAAACCGGTAGCTCAACTACCGGCGGCGACTTCTTCCGCTGTACGCCCCAAGCCCCAGTCTACACCAGCGAGACCAACTGACACAGCTCCGCTGTATCCAGCTGTTGACTTGCCAGTGGCGGAGCCGGAAGTGGACCTCAACAGGGCCATGAAGGGATCGCCCCCCACATCTCCCAAGCCTTCAGCCTCCGGGTTACCAGCGATGCCACGCCCACCCAGGAAAAGTGGCGCTGCAGTAACCCAGGCCCGTCTTGTGGCCGTTGGGAAACGGAAGGCGGTTGTGTCCCCAGGCGACCAACCAGACAAGCCAAGTCCGCCGACACAGCCGACTACACCGACTCTACCGCCGCCGATAGAGGATCCGACCATCGGCCAGCCTTGGACACTACAATCTGGCAAGCTACCATCGCGCTACTCATCAGCTGGTCAAGACCAACATCGGGGATGTCCGTCGGCTCTTGTGTGAACCGGGTCCGGAGACCTTTGAACCTCTGCCGCTGACGGAAGGAGAGTTTGCGGTGAGGAGGATAATTTTGAAAGATGGGAGAGGGATCTGCCTTACTGTCCGCCGGATGGGACTTTTCCACCAAGGGATGCTTCTCGATGAAATGGACAACCCGACCATCCACCGTGTCATCAAGACCGTTGCCGGGGAGGACTACCGTCCAATCACCGAGAGCATCGCCAAGTCCACACACCGGCAAGCCCTCCACCATCTGGATCCGACCCTCTTCATCGGCTCTCCTTGACGACATCCCCTCTACCAACCTCCTTCACCTCCGTGAGTAACCTCCTTTTTTGGGCTAGTTAGACTTTAAACATTTTGGAAGCAGTTCAAAATTCTTATGTTTATTTTTTTATAAGTAGTCTAACGCATTTTACTTTGGCGCCCGTTCAATTGCTCAAAATCACCTTAAAACTTTTCGGCCGAGCAGTCTTACCTATTTTGGGTTTAAAATGTAGAGTCCGGACATGTCTAGGTATGCAGTTAATCTTCATAGACTTAGGTAAAAACAGGCTTCACCGAGGAATCGAAATTCAGCCAATCAGAGCACGGCTCCCACTCGGTGTACTTCAAGCTTTATGAAGTGTCTGCTATTTGGTCCGCGCTGGCGTCGACCGTACTAAATGGCTTTTTTCCAAATTCTGCCCACTTCAAACTTACCCCCCCCCTCCTGCTCCGGAGTTAGTCACTGGCGATGTCAGAGGCTAAATCCGTGGTGGGCGTGCCTGAACCATGTTGGATAGGGGCACGTAAAAATAGTTTCCCATCCATCCATTCCCATCGTTTTGAACCACTCGTAAATTTTGCAAAGATGAAGCAAGACGTATGCGCCTGCTCTCTCGAGTTACCCCCCCCCCCCCCCCCCCCCCACCTGGGGGGACTCATTGCCAGTTACGGAGTGCTTCTTGAATACCGCGTCACGTACACCGGGCCACGGGCAACCGTGACCTTGGTGTACGGCGACCCGGTAAGGAAATCAACCAGGAGGAGAAGAAGGAGGAAGACGGACGCGCCAGGGGCGGACCGGGGGAGGACAAAACCGACAGCTCAACTGCCGGCAGCGGCCTCTTCCGTTGTGCACCCCCAGCACCGATCAACATCAACGAGATCAGCGGATCCAGCTCAGCCGGACCCAGCCGTCGACTCGCCAGGGGCGGACCTCAACCAAGCGGTGATGGAATCGCCCCCATCAACTCCAGAGACTTCAGCCCCCGTGACTCCTGCGATGCCACCTCCGCCTCGGAAGAGTGCCGCAGTCGAGTCCCAGGCCCGATCTGTGGTCGTTGCCAAGCGTAAGGCAATTGCTTCTCCAGGCGACCAACCAGCCAAGCCAGATCCGCCGACACAACCGCCGAATCCTGCTACGGAAACTGAGGAGCAGTGGTCACTCAAGGCCGGCAAACTACCAACGCGCTACTCCCAGTTAATCAAGACTAACATCGAGGACGTCCGGAACCTATTCACGCAACCGAAGCACGGTGCTTTCAGACCGTTACCAGCAAGCCCGTCAGAGGGAGACTTCTGTGTACACAGCGTCACAATGCGGGATGGCTGTGGACTCTGTTTCACCGTACGCCGGAAAGGGATCTACAACCAAGCACTGCTACTCCCAGAAATGGATAACCCGACCCTCCATCGAGCCATCAAAATCATAGCCGGGAAAGAGTATCGATCACTAGCCAAGTCGATAGCAGGATCCACCTACCGGCCAGCCATCCCGCATTTTGACGTAACCAACTTCATCGGCTCACCGTGACGTCCTCCCATTTGCCAACCATCTTTACCTCCGTGAGTATGGACTTTACTGACTTTAATTTTTTAGGCCGTCATTTCAAAAACGATGTTTATTTTTTTGTAAACAGTCGGTAACCATTTATTTTCGGCAGTCCGTCTAAATTGCTCAAAATCACCCTAAAAGCTTTTCGGCCGAGCAGTCATAAACTTTTTGGTTTTAATTTAGAGTCCAGACATGTTTTTGGATGCAGTTACTCTTTGTAGACTTAGGTAAAATACAGGCTTCACCGAGGAATCGAAATTCAGCCAATCAGAGCACGGCTCCCACTTGGTGGTACTTCAAGTTTGCGAAGTGTCTGCTATTCGGTCCGCGCCCGCGTTGACTTCACTAAATGGCTTTTTTCCAAAATCTGCCCACTTCAACCTTTTTTCCCCCCCCCCCCCCCCCCCCCCCCTCCCACTCGCTCCGCCATGGAACCCCCCCCCCCTGTGGAGTCACTGGCGAAGTCAGAGGCTAAATCCGTAGTGGGCGTGCCTGAACCTCTGTGGATAGGGGCACGTTAATATAATTCCAGTTCCAGTTCGTTTTGATCATGTGAATAGGACGAGGCGCCACGCCTGAGTGATTTATACTCAGTGCTAATCTCTACGCTGGAATGTTGGTAAATATGTTTAAGTTATGATGTGTAATATGCATTTGATGGATAGTTGATAGTAGAGTATATATCTAAAAGGAGATAATATAGTGTTAATCTGTGGTAATTGCTTACGCTTGAAAACTAAGTATTAAACTAGGATTACTATTATCTAAAACTACGTAATGAATCGTTAAAAGCAAGACTGCTAACCATCTGCTCTTAATTGATCTTGTATGATATTGTGATTAGTGTATTATTGTAGTCTTATTATTGTATTACCTTAACACAACAAACTGTATCTTGTGTTTATGAGTTCGTTAGGTTTATGGGTATGAGAAATATCCTATAAATAAACCAATGGTAATACATGCTTTGTTGTAGTCTTATTTCATGTTATGGATATCCCGATTAATAGTAGACAGTCCTACAAGAGTAGTACTTTAACGTGAGGTCAGGTGATCATTAACCCCTACGTGACGAGCCAACAATAAGGTATTTTTATAATACCAGCCGAAATGATTACCGTGACAGGAAAATGGGGCGCTCGTCCGGGATTATTGAAACGGGAAGGAGTGTATAAATGTAACGCAATAAATGGGGGCTTTATATAAATGTTTTATTGCGAATTAGTTGAGTATTTAGTATTTGATATCCATAAAAAGAAATAGCTAAAATGAGCCAAGGTTTGTTGGATCAAGTAACCGTAACACTAATTAAGCGTAGCAAGCGGTCAGAATTAGTTGGGGTTAGCCGAAGAAAGGAATATTGCCATTGTTAGTTGCAAAACAGTAGGGGAAATCCGAGATAAGTTAATTGACGAAATATTTGGGGATCACATTGAACAAAGTGAAATGGACGGAGACAAAGTGATAGAAAGTAGCGAGGAAGAGGAGGAGGATAGGTTAGAAATACCAGGATCCAGTGGTAATAGATAATTCTCAGTTGTCTGTTGATCAGAAATTAGAGTTAAGAAAATTAGAGATGAAAGAAAAACAAATGGAAAGATATAGAGAAGAAAAGAGCGCGAGAGAGAGATCAGTCGCTTAGGGCAGAGAAACAACTAGATAGAGAT